>NW_016807991.1:1295621-1312723 GCF_001698545.2 Rhinopithecus bieti | reverse complement strand
AAAAAAAAAAAAAAAAAAAGAGGTAGTCTTCAGTGTCTCCTGAGAGGCAGATCAACCCTACCCATCTTTAGAGTCTTTGGATGGAGAGTTAGTTTCAACCCCTCCCATGCACCAGCTGGGGGATCCTATAGAGTCCTCCCCGGTCTGCCCACTGACCACAATGCTATCAGCAGGCTACACAGCTCTGCAAGCAGCAACCCCGGGAGCTGGCATGATGGACAGAGGGAGGCTGTGAAAATGGTAGAGCAGTTTAAGAGTAACCGTTCTAGAGACAACCCTTGTTTCTTATTTATATTGCAGCTTTGGCTGGGCCCTGTGCTTCCTCACAGGGTAATGCCACCCTTTTTCTTTTTTTTGGTGTGCGCCCCCCCCCCCCCCCCCATTTAGATCACTTCTGTATTCACCTCTGCCTTTCCGCTTTGCAGCTGGTGGGCGTAGGGGGTGCTCTGGGAGTGCAGATGCATCTTGACATCAGCCTAAGTCACACATGATTAAGAAGGTAAATCTGCTGGGGGAAGTAGAGAGAGATAGATGATTCCTATTAGCATCTGAAACCAATTATAAATGCTTGTGCATTAACCACAGCTGGGGATTTTCCGAGCCACTTCATACACAATTGGGAATTGAATGTGCTAGGATGCAGGACAGCAGGAGAAAACAAAAGGGAACAGGGGATTTACTGGCCCTTGAATAAGGAGTGAAGCATTATGCCCTTCCCTACACAGGACACCGTTTGCCTTCCCTAGATGGGGGGTTGGAAAACTTCTTCTGTAAATGGTCAGAGAGTAAATATCTTCTGCTTTGCGGGCCATACAGCTTCTGTCACAACTACTCAGCTCTCCTATTGTAGAAAAAACAGCCATAGATGAGACATCAGTGCATCAATGATGGACCGTAGCGATGTTCCAATAAAACTGTTTGTTTTCTTTTCCTGTTTTGAGACTGAGTCTCACTCTGTCACTCAGGCTAGAGTGCAGTGGCACAGTCTCGGCTCACTGCAATCTCTGCCTCCCAGGTTCAAGCAATTCTCCTGCCTCAGTCTCCCTAGTAGCTGAGATTACAGATGTCCGCCACCACGCCTGGCTAATTTTTATATTTTTAGTAGAGATGGGGTTTCCCCATGTTGACCAGGCTGGTCTCAAACTCCTGACCTCTAGTGATCTGTCCGCCTCGGCCTCCCAAAGTGCTGGGATTACAGAAGTGAGCCACAGTGCCCAGTCCCAATAAAACTTTATTTATAAAAACAGGCAGTAACCAGACTTGGCCTGTGAGTTGTAGTATACCAAATCTTGCACTAGCATTTAGAAGGGCCCAGTTCACTCCTTCTTTCTCCCTTCCTTTGAAAGTTTCAGGCTGCTCTGCCTATGGAGTAGCCATTCTTTATTCCTTTACTTTCTTAATAAACTTGCTTTCATTAAAAAAAAAAAGTTTCAACCAGTGCAGGTTAGCACCCACCCCGCCCCCGCATGGCTCCAACCCAGTTCCTGGGGTCGGGGGAGGAGCACTGCCTTCCAGGAGAGACCCGCTTTGTAATTAAGGTTGACATTTTCTAGACTGAGTTTTGTACAGCCAGTTCTTGGCAAAGACCACTTGCGCTGACTTTTCTTGTTAACGACTCTTGTTTCATGAGCCTATTCAGATGGTCCCTCTGCAACTCCATCTAGCCGTATAAGCTTTTCCAATCTGTGCTGATGGGTTCCTGGAGACAGGATATAGAGCCCAGCGCTCCTCTAGGACATTGCTGTCCAAAGCCTCACCCACCAGGATAGTCCCTACTCAAACCAGGCAGCAGAGCTCTCACGGGTTCAGTTCAGCTACCCTCTCACAAGCTTATTTATGAACACAAAAAAATTAAAGATGTGTAATTATACATTCATGTATATGTGTGTCTATAGCTTCATAAAATCGTAAAAACACGTAATGTGGAATTTACCATCGTAACTACTTTTGAGTATGTAGCACAATAATGGTAACTATATGCACATCGTGTGCAAAAGATCTCTGGGATGTTTTCTACTATGAGACTGAAACTCTAGATCCATTAAATAACTCCCCTTTTCCCTCTCTTCCCCAGCCCCTAGCAACCACCATTCTACTTTGTTTCTACAAATTTGACTGCTTTAGATGCCTCCATATAAGCGGTACATCGTGTAGTATTTGTTCTTCTGTGACTGGCTTATTGCACTTCACATAATGTTCTCACGGTTTTTCCATGGTGTAGCATAAGATAGATTTTCCTCCTTTTTTTTTTTTTTTGAGACGGAGTCTCGCTCTGTCGCCCAGGCTGGAGTGCAGTGGCCGGATCTCAGCTCACTGCAAGCTCCGCCTCCCGGGTTTACGCCATTCTCCTGCCTCAGCCTCCCGAGTAGCTGGGACTACAGGCGCCCGCCTCGTCGCCCGGCTAGTTTTTTGTATTTTAAGTAGAGACAGGGTTTCACCGTATTAGCCAGGATGGTCTCGATCTCCTGACCTCGTGATCCGCCCGTCTCGGCCTCCCAAAGTGCTGGGATTACAGGCTTGAGCCACCGCGCCCAGCCGATTTTCCTCCTTTTTAATGTTAAGATGCCATTGTAGGCGCAGACCACATTTTCTCTGTCCATCCATTCATCCTGGGATGGACATCTGGTTGCTTCTACCTCTTGGCTATTGTGAATAACGCTGCAACAAACAAAGGTGTGCAAGTATCTCTTCGAGATCCTGTTTTCAATTCTTTTGGGTAAATATCCAGAAGTGGGATTGCTGGATCATATGGCAATTCTATTTTTAATTTTTTGAGAAACCTCTCTCTAGTTTTCCATANGCCACCGCGCCCAGCCGATTTTCCTCCTTTTTAATGTTAAGATGCCATTGTAGGCGCAGACCACATTTTCTCTGTCCATCCATTCATCCTGGGATGGACATCTGGTTGCTTCTACCTCTTGGCTATTGTGAATAACGCTGCAACAAACAAAGGTGTGCAAGTATCTCTTCGAGATCCTGTTTTCAATTCTTTTGGGTAAATATCCAGAAGTGGGATTGCTGGATCATATGGCAATTCTATTTTTAATTTTTTGAGAAACCTCTCTCTAGTTTTCCATAGCAGCTACATCATTTCGCATCCCCACCAACGCATGTATAGCTTTTATTGTTTTTAAAAAAGGAAAAAAAAAGGCCAGGCGCGGTGGCTCAAGCCTGTAATCCCAGCACTTTGGGAGGCCGAGACGGGCGGATCATGAGGTCAGGAGATCGAGACCATCCTGGCTAATACGGTGAAACCCTGTCTCTACTTAAAATACAAAAAACTAGCCGGGCGACGAGGCGGGCGCCTGTAGTCCCAGCTACTCGGGAGGCTGAGACAGGAGAATGGCGTAAACCCGGGAGGCGGAGCTTGCAGTGAGCTGAGATCCGGCCACTGCACTCCAGCCTGGGTGGCAGAGCAAGACTCCGTCTCAAAAAATAAAATAAAATAAAATAAAATAAAATAAAAAATAAAAAAGGAAAAAAAATGTAAACAGGATCATCTGCATAGTTTCATTCACTTATTCATTCACAAATATTTATTGAGTGCTCACCCATGGCTAGACAGTGGAGAGTTACATTGAACCAGACAAATCACTGCCCTCTTGGAGTTAGTCTTTTTTGGGGAGATAGTAAACAAGTAGACACATAATTCTGCTAGAGAAATAGAAAAGAGTTTAATTTAGCTATGTTTGGGGGAAAAAAGTGGTGTCAGGGGTTCCAGAATAGAAAGAGAGGGCTGGCCCTTCTTATGACCCCTCCCGGGTCAGGCTTCTGCAGAAACCCAATTGGAGCCAGTTATTGTAAGCCTACTCACCAGACTTACAAAAAAAAAAAAAAATGAAGTAAAGGGGCAGGGTCCGTGGCTCATGCCTATAACCTTGAGTCCAGGAGTTAAGGCTGCAATGAGCTTTGATTGCACTACTGCATTCTAGCCTGGGTGACGGAGCCAGAACTGGTGTCTAAATTAAATTAATAAATTAATAATAATAAATTAAGGTGAGGCAGGGCGCAGTGACTCATGCCTGTAATCCCAGCTTTTAGGGAGGTAGAGGCAGGAGGATAGCTTGAGCCCAGGAGTTTGAGACTTGTCTGGGCAATATAGCAAGACCCCATTCTCCACAAAAGGAAAAAAAAAAGACAAAATTAAGGTGAAATTCACATAACGTAAAATTAACCATTTTAATTGAACAATTCAGTGGCATTTAGTATATTTGCAACGTTCTACAAGGAATAAGGGAGACCACCTTATATTGTCTTATGCCCAATTTCTGCCTCCAAAGGAAGAAAAAGTAAAAACTAAAAGGCAGAAATGAAATCCACAAGCAGACAGCCCGGCGCTACACCCTGGGCCTGGTAGTTAAAGATCGACCCCTGACCTGATTGGTTCTGTTTTCTGTAGATTACAGGCATTGTATAGGAATGCACTGTGAAAATCCCTATCCTGTTTTGTTCTGATCTAATTACCAGTGCATGCATCCCCCAGTCACGTACCCCCTACTTGCTCAAATGATCACGACCCTCTCAAATGCACCCCCTTAGAGTTGTGAGCCCTTAAAAGGGACAGGAATTGCTCACTTGGGGAGCTCGGCTCTGGAGACAGGAGTCTTGCTGACGCCTCTGGCCGAATAAACCCCTTCCTTCTTTAATTCGGTGTCTGAGGAGTTTCGTCTGCGGTTCGTCCTGCTACAGTACCACTTCTATGACTTTCCAAAAAAATTTTAGTCACTCCAAATTAAAACCCTATACCCATGAAACAGTCATTACCTATTCCCCACTCTGGCAGCCCTTGACAGCTACCAATCTGCTTTCTCTCTCTCTTTTTTTTTGAGACAGAGTCTTGCTCTGTCGCCCAGGCAGGAGAACAATGCCATGATCTCGGCTCACTGCAACCTCCACCTCCTGGGTTCAAGGGATTCTTCCGCCTCAGCCTCCCGAGTAGCTGGGATTACAGGCACCCACCATCATGCCCAGCTAATTTTTGTATTTTTGCAGAGACGGGGTTTCACCGTGTTGGCTGGGCTAGCCTCCCAAAATGCTGGGATTACAGGATTGAGCCACTGCACCCAGCCAAATCTGCTTTCTCTTTCTACAGAGTTACCTATTCTGGCTGTTTCTTACAAATGGAATCATACAATATGTGGCGTTTTGTGTCTGGCTTCTTTCACTGAGCATAATGTTCTGGAGGTTCATCTGCATTGCAGCATGGAGCAGCATTTCATGTCTTTTCATGGCTGAATAAAAATATTCTATTGTATGGATAGATCCCATTGTGTGCATCCATTCGTCAGTTGATGGGCATTTGGGTTGCTTCTACCTTGTGCTTGTTGTGAATAGTACTGGCATGAACATTTATGCACAAGGATTTGTTTGAGTCTCTGTTTTCAATTTTGGGGGATACTATGATCACAGATTTTTTGCAGCTTAGGACTCACTCGGGTTCCATCCATTGTAAGAAGCAGAGGGTGACGTGACTTGGCTCAGTGAGTCAGTGAAGCTTCAAATCTGAACTGGGGTTGGGATTTCCAGGCAGTGTTCCCACCACTGCACATGTTATAGTTTCATTTCCATCCCCTTCCCTGCCGGGCTGGGCCTCCAGAGGTTGTCTCCTGAGGCCCTGCCTTCCCACTGCTGTTCCTAAGGGAGCTGGAGGTGGAATCAGGCTGTCCTCGACAGCAGGGGTTGGGCTCTGACTTCATATCTGCCCCATGTAAGGCCTTTTTTTTTTTGTTTTTTGAGTTGGAGTCTCGCTGTGTTGCCCAGGCTGGAGTGCAGTGGCATGTTTTCGGCTCACTGCAACCTCCACCTCCCAGGTTCAAGCGATTCTCCTGCCTCAGCCTCCCAAGCAGCTGGGATTACAGGTGCCAGCCACCACGCCTGGCTAACATTTGTATTTTTAGTAGAGACAGGGTTTCACCATGTTGGTCAGTCTGGTCTCAAACTCCTGACCTCAGGTGATCCCCCTGCCTCAGCCTCTTGAAGTGCTGGGATTACAGACGTGAGCCATCATGCCTAGCCCAATGTAAGGCCTTTGGTGTGGTAGCCTTTGCTTTGGGAGCAGTGATAGGTGTTATGGGCCAGTAGAAGTGACAAGGGGAGATTGTGGAAACTGCTTTTGCTGGAGGAAATCACACTATCTCTTTGGATCTCCTCTCATGGATCCCACCAGTGGATCTCCTAGGGCAGGAAAGAGATCGTTGCCCTGGGATTGGGATCCAAGTAATTCTAAGATTCACTGAGCTGGCCGGGTGTGGTGGCTCACGCCTGTAATCCCAGCACTTTGGGAGGCCAAGGTGGGCAGATCACGAGGTCAGGAGATCGAGACCGTCCTGGCTAATACGGTGAAACGCCGTCTCTACTAAAAATATAAAAAATTAGCTGGGCGTGGTGGTGGGCGCCTGTAGTCCCAGCTACTCTGGAGGCTGAGACAGGAGAATGGTGTGAACCCAGGAATGAGCTGAGATCGTGCCACGGCATTCCAGCCTCGGTGACAGAGCCAGACTCCATCTCAAAAAAAAAAGATTCACTGAGCAGGTGGTGGCAGAGGAGGCCGAAGTCCTTGGTGCTGAAGTTCTCTTTGGGTTCAGATGCTTTCTACTTTAGGAAGAATGATTTGTTAATCTCCAAGCATCACCCATTGGTGCTACCAGGGAGTGCCATCACTGGTCAAATTAAATATAAGCAAGAAAGAGGAAAATGGATACATGGATATTGAGTGGGGAAAAAAGAACAGAGCCTGCAGAGTAGAAAATGAGAACAGAAATGAGACGTACCCACAGTGGAGAAGGCCATGCCTCCTGCGGGCCCTAAAGCTCAGTTGCTTGCCTCTGTCTTTGACCTTGAGGGGCTGAATTTTCTCCAGCACTTAGCAAAGAGCCCAGTGTGTGGTGGATGCTCATAATGAGTCAGTTAGCACAAATCAATGATGTCTTCCATTGGAATGAGGCTGGGATGGAGCATGTGGAGCTTGCCAAGTTGCCACTGAACCCAAATCTTGGAGATTCTTTCTCCCTGAGATGGTAAATCTTGGGCATCCACGTAACTCAGTTTCCTGTGCTCCAAGCAGAATCAAGAAGTGAAATATTAGCTAGTTTGGGTTCAGTTTTGAAAATAATCATGTCTAGGTCACTCTGGCTTCAGGTTCTCAATTTTCTGATTGACAGAGCTTGGGATAACTCTGTATTCACTTACTAGTCTAATGGACAGACTAGCCTGTGGCATCCCCGGGCAGAGCTGCTTTTATTTTCCACTCTATTCCTTAACTGACCACTGGGGAGCATCTGCATTATCTAATTTATTCCTTTGGAGCATTTAATTTTGGATGATTGCTGCTTAAAGGTCATTTCCAAATAAACATGGAATGAAAGGTCACTGTAGCCAGTGGAAAAATTATCATAAAGCAGCTATGGTACTGCTCAGTGCCACTGCTGACCTCTCCTGCTGGCCAGCAGAGCCTGTTCCAGGACTAATTGTCTTGCCTTTTGCTTCTCAGCTTTGGATTTGGGGATGGAGGTTAGCAATTGAATGCCAACAGGTCCAAATCTCATTGCACATCTTTATTTATTGAAGTGCAGGCTAAGCTGTGGAGGCCCAGAGATGGGATTAAGTCATTTCCAAAAATCACCAAGGAGTAATACAAGCTTTGGCCAGCATTGCTGAATAACGGTGCTCCCGTCCCAGATAAATCAGAAGCCTAAAGACCAGTAGAAGAAAGTGTGGATTTGTTGAGCAGTATTTTGGAAGAACATAAGGAAGAGAAATTATAGCAAAAGTTCAGGGAAGCTTGCCTTTGTATTTTCCAAATAGTAAAGAGGGAAAACACTTCAAGCCAAGACTTGTTAATTTACTGCCAGTCCTGGGGCATATTCCTAGAATAGAGTGCACAGTTCATAGTTTGTCTGCACTTGAGAGGAAATACTGGAGTGACAAAGAAGATGCTCTGTGGGAGTTCTATCATTTATTTTCTCTGCTGGCTTAGGTGGCAGGTAGATGGGGTGAATGTCATGAGGATGGCAAGTTGGGATTTTAGCAAGGAATTTACCATAATGCTTGGGCAAGCTAGGTGGACTCGAGAGCTACCCCCGGGGGCAAGAGCCCAGTGAGGTGTGGGTTACAACAGAGGGAAGGGTATGTGCAGTGGGTTGCCGTGGTGAGGAAAAAGAGTGTGGTCAGGAGGATCAAAAGGATTAAGGAGGAAAGCAAAAGGCCCTGCAAATTGAAGAGAGAAGGCAAAGAAGAGTGGAGGACACAAAAGTGAAATTGGTGGTCGGGAGGGTTGAGAGAGAGGTGGGTTCTGTAGAGAATGTAGAGTTCCAGGGGCTTACTTACGTTTAGAATGGGGCAAAGGTGGTTCTGTGCTAAGTGCTTTACACGTAACCTTCATACATCACATCAGCATTGTGAGTCTGCCCATTTTATAGATGAAATAAAGGTACTAGTTAATAACAGGCAGAAGCATGTTAGAATCCTGGCCGTCAGACAGCAGGGCTCCTGTGCTGAACTGCTGTTCAGCCTGCCTCTCTGGGGATACGGCTGGGCATTAGCACACAGGAAGGCCTCAAACACTGGGGGAAGATACCAGTGAGGTGCTATTTATTACCTATCGGATTTAGGGGGAAAAAAAGAATTCCAAGACATCGGTAATGGAAGTGAAATTTGGAGAACGCTTTCAGGAGTGTAATTTTGCAATATCTATCAAAATGAAACATGCACACACCCTATGGCCCAGCTTGCACTTCTTGGAATGGGTCCTGTAGAAATACCTTCCTTGGTGCTAAAAGATAGGTGCCTAAGAATAGTCGTTAGAGGCTGGGCTCTGTGGCTCATACCTATAATCCCAGCACTCTGGGAGGCCGAGGTGAGAGGATTGCTTAAGCCCAGGAGTTTGAGCGGAGGCAACGAAAAGAGACCCTCACTCTCTTTTTTTTTTTTTTTTTTTTTTGAGATCTGGCCTTAAGTCTCGCTCTGTCGCCACGGCTGGAGTGCAGTGCCGGATTCTCAGGCTCACTGCAAGCTCCGCCTCCCGGATTATAGCCATGCTCCTTGCCTCAGTCCTTCCCCAAGTAGCTGGGGGATCTACAGGCGGCCTGCCATCTTCTCGCTTCTACCAGACTAGTTTTTCTGGTTATTTTTTTAGTAGGAGACGGATTTCACTGTGTTAGCCAGGATGGTCTCGATCTGCTGACCCTCGAGATCCGCCAGGTGACCCGGGGTTTTTTTTTCTCGGCCTCCCAAATATTGCTTCTGGGATTACAGGCTATGAGGCCACCGACGCGCTGCCGGCCGAGACCTCCATCTCTATTGAAAAAAAAAAAAAAAAAAAAAATTGGCCAGGCACAGTGCCGGTCACATTGTAATCCTAGCACTTTTGGGGGAGGTGGGAGGCGGGTGAATCACTTCGAGTTAGGAGTTCAAGACCAGTCTGGCCAAACATTGTGAAACCCATGTCTCTTACTAAATACAAAAAATTGACGGGCACAGTGCTTACGCCTGGTAATCCCAGCACTCTTGGGAGGCCGAGGCAGGTCATCATGAGGGTCAGGAGATCAGACCATCCTGGCTAACACAGTGAAACCTGGTCTCTACTAAAAATACAGAAAAATTAGCCAGGGTGGGGTGCGGGTGCCTGTAGTCCCAGCTACTTGGAGGCTGAGGCAGGAGAGAATGGCGTGAACCCGGGAGGCAGAGCTTGCAGTAAGCCGAGATCGCGCCACTGCACTCCAGCCTGGGCGACAGAGTGAGACTCCTTCTCAAAACAACAACAACAACAAAAACCCCAAAAATTAGCCAGGCGTGGTGGCAGGTGCCTGTAATCCCAGCTACTTGGGAGGCTGAGGCAAGAGGATTGCTTGGGCCTGGGGGGCAAAGGCTGCAGTGAACTGAGGTCATGCCACTGCACTCCAGCCCGGGCAACAGAGCAAGACTCCATCTCAAAAAAAAATTTAAAGAAAAAGAATCGTTGTTAGAGCATCAGACAATGCAAAAGATTAAAAACATCCTCAAAGTCCTATGGGAGGGGACTGGCCAATTTTAACACAGCCCAGCTCCACAATGGAGCACCGCAGACACGATAAAGAAGGAAGAGGGAGAGTGGTGTGAAGCCTCCTGGGAAAGTATCTATGATATGCCACTAAAGTGAAAAAGACAAGTTCCAGAGTAAGATATATGTGATAAAATATGTTAGTATAATTTAGTAATTATGTAATTAATGTAATTATAGCTCACATAATTTTATCTATACTTATACATTTACACTTATATAAGTAAATATACAGAAATACATGTCACATTAAATAATTAGAAGTTATATGTATATATGTGTACATACATTTGGGTGTATTTATGTAGATATAAACATGTGTGTATATGTATGTGTATATATGTGTATATATATCTGTATCTATATATGTTTGCATATGACAGTAAAAATTTTAGAAGGAAATATCCACGCTGTTTGCAGTGGTTACTTCTGTTGGTGAAGATAGAGGAGGAGGATTTTACTTCATTTTAATTTAATTTTATTTTATTTTTTTGAGACAGGATCTTGCTCTGTTGCCTAGCCTGGAGTGCAATTGTGTGATCTCTGCTCACTGCAGCCTCCACCTCCTGGGCTCAAGTGATCCTCCTGCCTCAGCCTCCCAAGGAGCTGGGACTACAGGCACGTGCCACCGTGCTTGGCTAGTTTTTTAAACTTTTTTTGTAGAGATAGGGGTCTCACTATATTGCCCAGGTTGGTCTCAAACTCCTGAACTCAAGCAATCCTCCTGCATTTCCCAAAGTGCTGGGATTACAGGCATGAGCCATCACACCAGGTCTACTTTTTACCTTATATCCCTCATAAAGAAAGGAAGGAAGAAAGGAAGGAAGGAAGGAAGAAGGGAGGGAGGAAGGGAAGGAAGGCAGGCAGGAAGGGAGGGATGGAGGGAGAGAATGGTGGGTTATGGGTGACTTTTCTTTCTCCTTTGTTCTCTTCGGTATTTTCCAAACTGGAGAAGGAGGATGAGGCACAAAGTGAGAAGAATGAGCCCTGTGTGTAGACAGAGCCATTGTGCCCACAGGAAGCAGGTAGGCCCAAGGTTTCACGTTCTTGTCAGGGCACTCAAGCCTCAGCACACTCTGTGAGAGCGTGTTGCGAGTGGAGAGCTGAGAGAGGAGAGCTAGTGGGTGGTGAGGGCCTGGGCTTGGTCAAAGGAAGAACGGTTGGAAAAACAGATTTTTAGGTGCGAGGAGAGAAGGGTTGCGGAGAGGACCTGAATGCTGTTTTTACGTAAGAGGGAAAGGATTGATGAGGCCTCAGAGGCAAAGCTGAAGCTACCGGGTAGCAATTCTCTGGAAAGAGACACCACCCTTTTAATCAATGGGCAGGAGAGTCCCTGCCACAGGTCGGGTCTGGAAAGCGGTGGTGCTTCCGCCCGTGGGTGATGTTGTGGGGGATGTTGTGGACTCAGAGAAGCTGAGGCTCTGCTGTGCCTCTTCCTTGACATTTAAAGGATTTGTGGCCTCCTGCCCCCACGTGTTTCCAGGCCTGTTATTCAGGCTTTGTGCACTTTACACTTTTGTGCACAAACATTGCTTTGCGCATGGTAAAATATTAGCTATTATATGTAGTTTTTTAAAAGTCTTGAGATGGGTCAGGCATGGTGGCTCACACCTGTATTCCCAGTACTTTAGGAGGCTGAGGCCAGTGGATTGCCTGAGCCCAGGAGTTTCACCAGCCTGGGCAACGTGATGAAACCCTGTCTCTATAAAAAATACAAAAATTAGCTGGGTGTGGTGGTGCATGCCTGTAGTTCCAGTTACTAGAGAGGCTGAAGTGAGAGGATTGACTAAGCCCATGAGGTGGAGGCTGCAGTGAGCCATGAGCACACCACTGCACTCTAGCCTAGGCAGCAGAGTGAGACCCTGTCTCCAAAAAATAAAAACAAACAAACAAAAAAACAAACAAACAAATAAATAAATAAATAAATAAATAAATAAATAAATAAATGGTCTTGAGACCTCTCCCCTGTCCTTTCCACCCCTATCCCCAACCTAGCCATTGGAGACTCTCTGGTCTAAGGGAGAAGGAGGTCTTTGAACCAATAAATTCACTGGTGAAGTTGGCAAATTTATTTATTGAGTGCCTATTCTGGATTTATTTCTTTAGGTGCTGGATATACCAGGCTGAACGACATCACCGTTGTCTTCCTACTCTGGAGCTGGCATGCTCATAGGGAAGACAGATAGACCAAACAAACACCACAACCCCTCTCCCTGGTCCCCTACCATTGAAAACAAATCAATGAAATCTCTACAAGTTGTTTTCACATGCTGATCCCAAGATCTACATCCTTATCCACGACTCCTTCATTCAATGAATGTTTAGTGATCACGTCTGTTTAAAAGCAACCACGTTGTGCAGGGGCCACCATCTTATTGATCCTCGACTTCCTGAAGTTCATCCTGGCAGCAAGACCTTCTGATTATCTGATGCCCAAAGAGGGAGAAGGGGCAGTGTCTCCTTCCAGGCTGGCGCTGGCTTCAGGAAGCCAGGCTGGCAGGCTCAGCCATTGTTGCTCTCTGTGAAACACATAGCTCCCTCCATAAACTTGCGTGATGTCAACCACCAGACTCATGTCTTGATTCCCTCTAGATTGGCTCTATCTTGCTGCAAAGCAATTATTTTAGTGTCTAGTCAATTCCTGTAAGATCACGAAGCAAGCTCAGAGCTCAGGCCCTAAGAAGGCATACAAGAAGAGAAAGAAATCTGACCAACAGGCAGAATTGGAGCTGCTTATCATGTGGATGTCTTATCACTTTCTCTGTTTTCATGACTTAAGAACCCTGGGGGGCCAGTGGCTCAATGCCTATAATCTCAGCACTTTTGGAGGCTGAGGAGGGTGGATTGCTTGAGGCCAGGAGTTCGAGACCAGCCTGGCCAACACGGCAAAACCCTGTCTCTAAAAAAAAATACAAAAACAGATTAGCCGGGCTTGGTGGTGTGTGCCTGTAGTTCCAGCTACTCGGGTGACTGAGGCAGGAGAATTGCTTGAACCTGGGAGGCGGGGTTGCAGTGAGCCAAGATTGCACCACTGCTCTCCAGCCTGGGTAATGGAGCGAGACTCTGTCACAGAAAGTAAAAATAAAAAAGTACCCTGGGGTCCTAAGTACAACAGAGAGGCTGGTTTCTGATTCCCAGGCCCTGACAGATGCTCTGCGTCCGTTCATTGTCATGGACGGAAGCTACCCTCTTCCAGCAGTGCACAGCTGTGATCCAGATGTCAGACTTAGCCCAGCCGCTTATCCCATATTTTATTTTAGACATGCTATAATTGGAGAGGAGCATCAATTAGTTGGAGAGAATGCAGAAAGAAG
The DNA here is from genome assembly GCF_001698545.2 of Rhinopithecus bieti. Lineage (NCBI taxonomy): Eukaryota > Metazoa > Chordata > Mammalia > Primates > Cercopithecidae > Rhinopithecus > Rhinopithecus bieti. Next base: position 1,299,373 of record NW_016807991.1, on the reverse strand, counting down.
CCACAATGATGAGAGTATTAGGAAATGGGACTACCTACTGTAGGGGTCAGAGGAAGAGCCAAGTGGGGGAAAATAAAGCTGAGAAAAGGCCAATTAATGATCTTTGAGCACGGAACACACTATCGTGTAGAAGAGAGCTGCAATGTGGCCTTGTTGAGAAGGTTTAAACTGTATCATTAAAGAGTTAGGTTAGGTGAGGCAAAGTTACACAGTAGAATTTCACACTTTGTGGAGCCTAAGACTCTGCAACCCAAAGATGCAGTATTATTTTGTGAACCATCAAGAAAGAAAAAGAAACGTGTATAGTTCAAAACTCTAATACTTGCTTATGCTTACAATATTTAATTTTTACTTACTAAAAGAGCTCTTTTATGGCCGGATATGGTGGCTTACACCTGTGATCCCAGCACTTTGGGAGGCCGAGGCAAGTGGATCATTGGAGGTCAGGAGTTTGAGACCAGCCTGGCCAACATGATGAAACCCCGTCTCTGCAAAAATTAGCCAGGTGTGGTGGTGGCGGGTGCCTGTAATCCCGGCTACTCAGGAGGCTGAGGCAGAAGAATCGCTTGAACCCGGGAGGCGGAGGTTGCAGTGAGCCAAGATCACGCCACTGCACTCCAGCCTGGGTAACAAAGTGAATCACTGTCTCAAAAAAAAAAAAAAAAAAAAGAACTTTTTAGACTTAGTTTTATTATGTACTGTGCATACTCATAAAGAAAACTATATGTCTATGCATACATATAAATATACATTTTACATGCATATAAAGGAAATATAGTTACGTTAATTGGAAGAGGAATCGCTTCTTAAAACTTTCTCATATTTGAGTCTGATGCTTCTCAATCACTTTTCAAGTCAGAGTACTTGAGATAGTACTTTTTTCATATATTATCGTCTTTGTCTAGAGTATCGGTGATGTAGCATTTCTTAAAAGATTCCTTAAAAGAAGTAAAGGTCATTGTTGCTAATATCGATTTAAGCCAAGTTTGTCAATTTAAGTCAAATATGTAGAGCAACACTTCTCATCTCGAGCCTACATCCAAACATCCCGGAGGGCTTGAGACACAGGTTGCTGGACCCCAGTCCCAGAGATTTTCTCTTTCTCTCTTTCTCTCTCTCTCTCTCCCTTTCTCAGATGGAGCCTTGTTCTGTTGCCCAGGCTGGAGTGCAGTAGTGTGATCTTGACTCACTGGAGCCTCCGCCTCCCGGGTTCAAGCAATTCTCCCGCCTCAGCCTCCCGAGTAGCTGGGATTACAGGCACCCGCCATCATACCTGGCTAATTTTTGTAGAGACGGGGTTTCACCATTTTGGCCAGGCTGGTCTTGAACTCCTGACCTCAAGTGATCCGCCCACCTTGGCCTCCCAAAGTGCTGGGATTACAGGCGTGAGCCACCGCACCCAGCCTACTCCCAGAGATTCTGACTCAGTAGGTTTGGCATGGAGCTCGAGAATGTGCATTTATTTCCTGCCAGCTGCCAGGTGATGCTGATGTTGCTGGTCCAGGCACCATACTCTGAGTAGTACTGATGCAGGGTGGGGTTGGCCCACTCTGCGCCTTCAGGAATGTTTCCGAAGACGCCCGATTCCCTGCCTCCTCGCCTGTTCTCCATGACCATCAGTCTTTTATGGGCCAAAAGAGTACTCCCCCTTGGATTTCCCTCCAAACCTTCTGGACCATCCTGAGAGTTTTTTGCAGGTGCTTTTGACATTGATGCATCATCATTCCCCGATGGCTGCGTCCCACCTTACACCTGCCAGATGGCCATTGTACTATTACTGTAAGATGGATCCAGATTTCCAAGATGCTGAACTGGGGGTGGGAGCAGGGAAGAGAAAGTGCATCTTAAAATTGACAAATGCAGTAGTTTTTGTCAATTTGTTATGTCAAGTAGTTACATGCCTTGAGGAAGGGTGTGGCCCAGGCCAGCCTGGAGGCAGAGATGGGAGTGGTTTCTCAGTCCATAAGCCTCCTGGGGCTACCCAGACACTAAACAGCACCTGCTTACAGCAGGGACCAGTGCTGCAAGTATCCCGTCTGGTATGGCCTTCTGCCTCATGTGACGATGGTGGGGGACCGAGCCAGATGGTTCACTCTGGTGATTCTAACGTTAACTACCCAGTCTTTTTTTTTTTTTTTAATTTTTAACAATGCTGCTAGGAAACCTCTGCTATCATTCAGCATGGCACACTAGTAAAAAGGCAAAAGGTCTTTCTTGCACTCTGTGGCTGAAATAATAAAGAGCAGCTGTAAGTGGTGGGGCAGATGGCGTGAGCCCTGGCAGCTGGGGACTGCTTGTCTTCATTAGTGTCACTGGCAGACAGCTTCCCCTTCGACATGGGGTAGGCCCGCAGGTCATCCAGCTGGTTCTCTCTAGAAGTCTGTTGGGCATCAGTGTGGCCTTGTTTTCAAGGCTTTTTTTTTTCTTTCTTTCTTTTAGACAGGGCCTCGCTCTGTCACCCAAGCTGGAGTGCAGTGGTGTGACCTCAGCTCATTGCAGCCTCCACCTGCAGGGATCAAGCGATTCTCCGGCCTCAGCCTCTTGAGTAGCTGGGACCACACGTGTGTGCCACCACGCCCGGCTAATTTTCTAATTCTATGTAGAGACAGGGTTTCCCTATGTTGCCCAGACTGGTTTCAAACTCCTGGGCTCAAGTGATCCTCCCTCCTTGGCCTCCCAAAGTGCTGGGTTTACAGATGTGAGCCACTGTGCCATGCCAACCATGGCTTTCAAGACTTTAACAAACTCCTGGCAAGCACAAGCTCCCTCACGTCTCCTTTTGGCTCTTGTTTCCATGAGCATGTCTTCTTTGTCTAAGCCAATGTTCTTGACTGGGGACTGTTTGGCCCCTTAGGAGGCATCGGGCAATGTCTGGAGACATTCTTGGCTGTCACAACTGGGAGGAGGTGCAATAACAGGTGCATCTAGTAGGCAGAGGCCAGGGATGCTGTTTAACATCCCACCGTGCGCAGGACAGCCCCACAGCAAGGAATGTGCCAGTGCAGAATGCCAGCGGCGCTGAGGTTGAGAAATCCCGGCCTAGTAAGCAAAGCAACCACTAGCTTCAAAATGTTCTGGACTGCTGTATTCTGTTTCTTGGATTCTGGAGAAGAGAATGAAGAGAGGAAATAAAATGACTCTTTAGGCTTCTTGCAGTGTGGTGTTGTAAATGGTCATAAAAAGCTATAATTCACTTGGCACCAATTTTGGACGCTTTCTTCTGATATTGAAACAGTAAAAATAAAATAGCACATGCACAGACTCATGGATGCTGAAGGAACAAATTTTATCTAATAACCCTATGTTTCTCACACCTGATGGGCACAGGAATTTCCCAAGAATCAGGTTGAAATGTGGGTTCTCATTCATCAGGTCAAGGTGGGGCTTGAGATTTGAGATTCTACATTTTTTTTTTTTTTTAAATTTGAGACAGAGTCTCACTCTGTTGTCCAGACTGGAGTGCAGTGGCACAATTTTGGCTCACTGCAACCTCTACCCCCTAGGTTCAAGCAATTCTCCTGCCTCAGCCTCCTGAGTAGCTGGGGTTACAGGCTCCTGCCACCACACCTGGCTAATTTTTGTATGTTTAGTAGAGATGAGGTTTCACCATGTTGGCCAGACCAGTCTCGAAATCCTGACCTCAAGTGATCCACCCACCTTGGCCTCCCAAAGTGCTGGGATTATGCATGCGAGCCACTACACCCAGCTGAGATTCTGCATCTTTTTTTTTTTTTTTTTTTTTTTTTTTTTTT
>NW_016807991.1:1284347-1295392 GCF_001698545.2 Rhinopithecus bieti | reverse complement strand
TTTTTTTTTTTTTTTTTTTGAGACAGGGTCTTGCTCTGTTGCCCAGGCTGGAATGCAATGATGTGATCACAGCTCACTAAAACCTCCACCTCCCAGGCTCAAGCCATCCTTTCACCTCAGCCTCTCAAAGTGCTGGGATTAAAAGCATGAGCCATCACACCCTGTTAGATTTTGCATCTTTAACAGGCTCCTAGGTGGTGCCTACCTTGCAAGCCCAGGGACTACACATTGAGTAGCAAGGTAGTAAACTGACCTTTGGCTTTCTTTCATGTACAGTGTGGTATAGAGTGACCACCTCATTTTTGTTTTGTTTGCCCAGAACTGTTCCGGTTAACACCAAAAGTCCCACATCCCTGAGAACTTCTCAGTCCTGAGTAAACCAGAACGGATGATTACCCTATCAAGCCCCACAGTATCCCCAGGTGGCCAGGTAAGATTGGACCTAGTGAGCTTCTTTTCATAAGAAAGGCTCTAAGACCCGGTGCAGTGGAAATGCAAAGATGTTTGATTTACTCAGTTACGGTAAGTTTCTCTCCTGTTCTGGGAATGAAAACAGGTATGATGTTACGTACTCCACTGCCTAACATTGGGGCATGTTTTCTATCACTAGGAGGGTAGTGTTTCTTGTCCTCCACCTGTGATTCCCATTCTCCACCAACAGATTTCTCAACTCCAGTTTTTTTTTTTTTTTTTTTTTTTTTTGAGACGGAGTCTCGCTCTGTCATCCAGGCTGGAGTGCAATGGCGTGATCTCGGCTCACTGCAACCTCCAACTCCCGGGTTCAAGCAATTCTTCTGTCTCAGCCTCCCAAGTAGCTGGGATTACAGGCACATGTCACCACGCCTGGCTAATTTTTGTATTTTCAGTAGAGACAGGGTTTCACTGTATTGGTCAGTCTGGTCTGGAACTCCTGACCTCAGGTGATCCACCTGCCCTCAGCCTCCCAAAGTGCTGGGATTGCAGGCATGAGCCACAGTGCCTGGCCTCAGCTCCAAGAATCTGTGTCCAGATTCTCCCCGACCCCTCCTTTGAGCAGGCCACGCCCCTACCCTAATTTTCATTATTTTCAGACTAATATAGTTCCTAAGGTTTTTGTCCTTAAGGAACTAAGTTTTGTAATGGGTAGAAAAAAGTAAGAGATATTTTAACTCTTAGGTAACTGATACTCTCTCAAGGGTGAAAATATATATAAATCATTTTTTTAAAAGTTTCAAGATTTTATATAATTAAGGGCTACAATGTTAGATCCATAGGGTCTATGTGGATACAGATTTGCAGATGAATTAGAGTGGAATCAGTAGGCATACCATCTAAAACTCCTTTCTACATGGCTTGGCCGGTTTCCGTGTGGTTGGCCAAACACTCCTGGTTAATTCCTTTTTCCTTGTTTTGGAGTCAGAGTCTTGCTCTGTTGCCCAGGCTGGAGAAAAGTGGCATCATCTCAGCTAACTGCAACCTCCACCTCCTGGGTTCAAGCAATTCTTGTGTCTCAGCCTCCCCAGTAGCTGAGATTACAGGCACATGCCACCACGTCCAGCTAATTTTTTATATTTTTAGTAGAGATGGGGTTTCACCATGTTGCTCAGACTGGTCTTGACCTCCTGAGCTCAGGCAATCTGCCCATCTCAGCCTCCCAAAGCACTAGGATTACAGGTGTGAGCCACCATGCCTGGTCCACTCCTGGTTAATTTCTTTTGCTTGTTTTTTTTTTTTTTTTTTTTTTCTTTTTTCACTCCTGGTTAATTTCTACCTCTGCGCCATTGTTTAAACCAGTCTCCCCATCGAGGATGTCCTGTACCCTTTCCTTTCAGCCTACCCACATCCTTCACTTCCTGTAAGGATCTTGCCCTCACTCCGCCAGTCCCCCTCACTATTTCAGCACAGTAACCACAATCCTGCCCAGCAAAGGCTCAAAGATGGGAAGCCTCTTCAAGAGAAGAGAATGAATAAACATTAGGGAGAGGAGATCATCTGAGGTTGAGCACCTACCAGGTCTCCTGCCAGCCTAATCACCCAACATCTCTCCAGCCTCCTAGAACAGCAGCTGCACGTACTTTCTTGATTGATTTTGGACTTTGATGTTGTTGTGAGATCATGTACCAGAAGTCTTGCCTAAGAGTGTGCCCTGTAAAAATTGTCTTTAAAAAAAGTGGGTCGCTGTTCATTTATTTGACAAATGCGTATTAAGTGTCTTCTCTGTTCACCAGAGGGATAATATACATACATTGTATTCCTCTTTAGGGCTGAGAAACCTAATTGGTATATGTATTAGTTCGTTCTCACACTGCTGTAAAGCACTACCTGAAACTGGGTAATTTATGAAGAAAAGAGGTTTAATTGATTCACACTTCCACAGGCTTAACAGGAAGCATGAGCAGGAGGCCTCAGGAAACTTACAATCATGGCAGAAGGCAAAGGGGAAGCAAGCACCTTCTTCACATGGCAGCAGGAGAGAAACTGAAGTGGGAGGTGCTATATTCCGTCAACCAACCAGATCTCATGAGAACAGCAAGGGAGAAAGCCTCCCCCTTGATCCAGTGACTTTCCACCAGGCCCCTCCATCAACATGTGGGGATTACGATTTGACATGAGATTTCAGTGGGGACATAGCGCCAAACCATATCAGTACATATGTTAGAACAGCAATGGGCAAGGATTGCGAGCTGCTTATGTAGTTAACTGTTTTGCAAGGACATACTGACATTATTGTTTTTCTTGTTTCTCAAAGCCAAGGACAGTATGTGTCATTTTATTCTTTACCTCCTGCAGCAGTGACTTCCAACTTTGGGTTCCCAAGCTTGATGGGGCTGGTGGTATCATGTCAATCAATTATTAATATTTCCAAATGCTGAATGAAGCAAAGGCAAACGATAATTCAGTTTATTTGCTTTTGGCTGCAGTGACAGCCTCTCGGTTTTGGAGTCCTGGTATTTCACACTGATCTGAAGCTCTGATTGGTAGCTATATCAGTGTGTTTTTGATAAATGTAAGATGGGGAAAAGAATGAATTATTTGCTGATAAAGTTTGCTTGACTAAACTCTTTCAAACCATTTTTTTGTGGGGGGCTGTATTAGTTTGTTTACTGTTGCTTATAACAGAGTAGCAGAAACTGAGTAATTTATAAAGAAAATGAATTTATTCCTTATAGTTATGGAGGCTAAGAATACAAAGGTCAAGGGGCTGCATCTGGTGAGGGCCTTCTTGCTGGTGGGGACTCTGCAGTTACAAACTGGCGCATGTTATTACATGGCTGGGGGCTGGGTGTGCTAGCTTGAATCTCTCTTCCTCTTCTCATAAAGTCACCAGTTCCCATCCCATGATAACCCATTAATCTATGATCCCTTATGATCCAGTCAACTTTTTTTTTTTTTGGGATAGGGGCTCATTTGGTGCCCAGGCTGGCATGCAGTGGCACGACCTTGGCTCCCTGCAGCCTCAACCTCCCAGGCTCAAGCCATCCTCTCATCTCAGCCTCCCAGGTAGCTGGGACTACAGGCGCATGTCATCACACCTGGCAAATTTCTGTATTTTTTGTAGACACAGGGTTTTGCCATGTTGCCCAGACTGGTTTCAAATTCCTGGGCTCAAGTAATCCTTCTGTCTTGGCCTCCCAAAGTGCTGAGATTATAGGCATGAGCCACCATGCCCAGCCCCAATCAACTTTTAAAGGCCCCACCTCTCAATACTGGTACATTGGGGACTGAGTTACAACATGAGTTTTGGAGGGCATATTAAAACCACAGCAGTCGAGTTAGAGCAATAATAATAGCTGGCTTACATGCTAGGTAATCAGTGCTTGTTAAAATTAATACAAAATGAATTTGGTATTAAAATGGACCAGAAGGTGCTTGCCTACTATGGCTGTGGAAAGTTCTGGAAGAACTCAGTGTAGCCTTCTCAACCTCAGAAGCAGGCACCTTGGGAGACAACATTCTAATGTCCAAGTGCCAGGTGGCTCCCTGATGGCAACTTTGGGTACATGTCAGGGGCCCTGTGGGAAGTCCCACTTTCTACCCTTTTCTGGGGCTGGAGGGAGGGAAAAAGGGGCCTTTGGCTTAGACACTTTGCCCTGAACCTGTGGTTTCCTGGAAGCATCCAGGTAGCATTTAGGAAGGCAGAGGGATGGAGTCTCTGGTGGGTGGTGAGAGTCCATGGGTCTGTAGGCCCCGCACGGCTCAGATGTTCTGTCAAAGCCCAGGCCTCGCCAACCATCTGTCTGTGAAACTGATAGGGAAGAGACATGAATCGCAGAGTGAGAGGCTGGCCTGGTGGTGAAGGCAGACCCCAGGGGCTTGGAGGAGGACCCTGTGCTTGTAGGAGGAAGGGTGGGAGGGAGGAAGGGAGGGAGCTTCCTTAGGCCTTTGGTTCTCATCACACGGAGACAACCTCATTCTGCAGCTGGCCTGTTGAAGAGCTAATGAGGTGAGGCAAATTCTTGGGAAATGATGGATTAAAACAAACTGTGGAAACCTTCAATTGAAACTGGCTTTCCAAAGAGTTGGGTGTGGATATAAATTGGCTTTCCAAAGAGTTAGGTGGCTGTGGATATAAACACAGAGTTTATTTTATTGTTTGAGAGTCGTGTGCTGAAAATTAGGAGCCCTGGGTTTCATGATTGTGTTTTGATACCTACTTTAGGTCTTATTGTTTAAGCTCAATGAGCCTTACTTTCTGTATTCAACCTTTTTTATACCTTATTAAAATATACTTAAATTATAACAGGAAGATAACATTACAGAAAGAGGGAAAAAACCTACGTTCTTATCACCCAATGCCCCAACTACTTTAAATTATTAGGAATTCCCTGCCAGTCTTCTGTGATTTGCATATTACTTTTTTTTTAAACCATTGCAAAGATTATGTGGCATATATTTTTGTATACTGCTTTTTTCACAAGCTTGGTATCATAAATATTTCCTATAGTTCTATGATGGTTATCATTTAGCAAATGGCATAAAAGTCCATTGCACAAATGGGTGCAGCACACCAACAAGGCACATGTATACATATGTAACAAACCTGTGCACATGTACCCTAGAACTTAAAGTATATATATAAAAAAAGCCCATTGCACTTACGCTCTGTAGTTTAACCTTTATTGAGTGTTAAGATGATCAGTATCTTTTTTCCCCTTATATTTTGAGTAGTTTTATTAAGCAAGTTCCTGGGAAATCGTATTGATGGGTCAACACCCACCCTACTCTAGTAGGAGTAGAGGGCACAGGGCAATTTGTAGGGTGCCATCATTTAATTAGACAAATGATTTTTTGAGTGCCTTTAATGTGTGAGGCTTTGGCTTTCTGCGTGCATTATTGTATGTTACAGGGTCCGATTGAGGTTTCCTGAGTGTGTGGCAAGACTGTGAAGCCTTGCTGATTAGGATGACTTTAGGTAAAAGACCAATGTGAGTCTGTGTAAAGTCTCAATGACATATTATTTTAAAATAATTGTAGAAGTCTCACCATGAAATGGCTATAGTATTCACAACTCTCTCTCTCGATGTGTCAAGACCTGAGCAGGGAACTTCAGTTGTTTGTCAGAGGATGCAACTGGGAAGTCCTTGAAGCATTTTTTTTTTTTTTTTTTTTTTTTTGAGACAGAGTCTCCCTATGTTGCCCAGGCTGGAGTGCAGTGGCATGATCTCGGCTCACTGTAACCTCCGCCTCCCGGGTTCACACCATTCTCCTGCCTCAGCCTCTGGAGTAGCTGGGACTACAGGCGCCCACCACCATGCCCGGCTAATTTTTTGTATTTTTAGTAAAGACGGGGTTTCACCGTGTTAGCCAAGATGGTCTCGATCTCCTGACGTCATGATCCGCCCACCTCGGCCTCCCAAAGTGCTGGGATTACAGGCGTGAGCCACCGAGCCCAGTCTGTCCCTGAAGCATTTTTATTGGCTTTGGTATTCTGACTTGTTTCCCTGTAGTTTTGCTTACAATAATCATTTTCGTGGTTGAGCTGCAAAACTATGACTCAAATCTGACAGCCTAGGGTGATTAGGGGCTCATCAATGTGTGGAACCTGGGAGAATGGGGCCAAGGGGAGATCTGGGTGCTTCCATCTGTGAAGTGAGGGGCTTGGACCAGATGCCCTTGGAGGTTCTTCCCAGCACTAAATTCCCCCGTGGAAGTGACAGTGACTTTTAGCATCAGATTAGTTTGCTAGGGTTGCCTTAGCAAAGTGCTACATGCAAGGTGACTTAGACAATGGACATTTGTTGTCTCTCCTGTGATTCAGGAGGCCAGAAGTCAGAAACCAAGGTGTCATGTGAGTCGTTTCCTTCTGAGAACTGTGAGGGAAGGATATGTCCAGGCTTCTCTTTTTTTTTTTTTTTTTTTAAATAGGGTCTTACTCTGTCATCCAGGCTGGAGTGCAGTGGCACAATTGTGACTCACTACAGCGTCCTTCTCCTGAGGCTAAAGTGATCCTCCTACCTCGGCCTCCTGAGTGCACCACTACATCCAGCTAATTTTTTTGATTTTTTTTTTTTTTTTTTTTAAGTAGAGATAGGGTCTTGCTATATTGCTCAGGCTGGTCTTGAAGTCCTGGGCTCAAAGATCCTCCCACCTCAGCCTCCTAAAGTGCTGGGATTACAGACATAGCTACCATGCCTGGCTTTTCTCCTTGGCTAGTAGATGGCCATTTTCTTTCTCCGTCTCTTCACATTGTCTTCTCTTAATGCATATCTGTGTCCAAATTTCATCTTTTTTTTTTTTTTTTTCCGAGACAGAATCTTGCTCTGTCGCCCGGGCTGGAGTGCAGTGGCATGATCTCGGCTCACTGCAAGCTCCGCCTCCCAGGTTCATGCCATTCTCCTGCCTCAGCCTCCCAGGTAGCTGGGACTACAGGCACCCGCCACCACGCCTGGCTAATTTTTTTGTATTTTTAGTAGAGATGTGGTTTCACTCCGTTAGCCAGGATGGTCTCGATCTCCTGACCTTAAGATCCGCCCGCCTCAGTCTCCCAAAGTGCTGGGATTACAGGCGTGAGCCACTGTGCCAGACCCCAGATTTCATCTTTTTTAAAGGAAACCAGTCATACTGGATTAGGGCCCACCCTAACGACCTCACCTTCATTGGATTACCTCTGTAAAGATCCTCTCTCCAAATAATCACAGTCAGAGGGACTAGAGGTTAGGACTTCATCATACAAAGTTTGGGTTGGGGGTACACAACCAAATCCATAACAAGCCCACTGCAAACTGGTGCACAATCACAAGACTGGAAGCTGAACTAGGAGCTCTGGCGGTTTGTCTGTGAGGTTGAGATAGTCCCCATTAACACAGGGAGGTGGTTTTTGTTTGTATTTAAATTTTTATTTATTTATTTTGGAACAGAGTCTCACTCTGTCACCCTGGCTGGAGTGCAGTGATGCGATCTCGGCTCACTACAACCTCTGCCTCCCAGCAACCTCTGCCTCCCAGGTTCAAACAATTCTCCTTCCTCAGCCTCCCAGTAGCTGGGACCGCAGGTGCCTGCCACCACACCGGGCTAAGTTTTGTATTTTTGGTAGAGACAGGCTTTCACCATGTTGGCCAGGCTGGTCTCGAACTCCTGACCTCCAGTGATCTGCCCTCCTCGGCCTCCCAAAGTGCTGGGATTAGAGGCGTGAGCCATCGTGCCTGGCCTGTATTTAAAATTAAGTATACAACAGAATACCTTAAATTGGATGACGCCTTGGTTCTAGATTCACAGCGGTACTCTTCCAGTCTGGGATCTGGCACTGTTTTACTGAGGCAGTAAATCAGAAACTTCAGAGCCTTTACCTGAGAAAGGGACCTTGGAGCTTCCCTGGTCCAACTCTTCTATTTTTCAGAACCAGAGAGGAGAAGGTTGCCCAGTGAGTTACTGTCAAAATCTGGGCTTAAACTGCCATGCCCTGGTTTCTTGTCACATACCTGTGTGCTTCTGCCTTTGTGGCTTTCTGTCACTGCTGCTGCTGCTGCTGCCCTAGGGAAGAAGCCGGTAGGTCCTAGAGTCTGAGGGCATCCACGGCTTAAGTGACGAATACCCCCCTGAATGCCCACACGAGTGCTGTTGTTGACAAACTCACAGACCCAAACGAAGGTTTTGCTGAGCAAGAACTCAGGCTTCTGAGGAGGCTTTTCAGCTAAGAGATATTTTACTATTTTTGTTTGTTTGCTTGCTTCTTTTGAGACAGGGTCTCTCTCTGTCACCCAGGCTGGAGTGGAGTGGCGAGATGTTTGCTCACTCTGCCTCCTGGGTTCAAGCAATCTTCCTGCCTCAGTCTCCAGAGTAACTGGGATTACAGGCACCCGCCACCACGCCCAGTTAATTTTTGTGTTTTTAGTAGAGACCACCATGTTGGGGTAAGATGGCCTGGAACTCCTGACCTCAAGTGATTCGCCCGCCTTGGCCTCCCAAAGTGCTGGTATTATAGGATCACTTGAACCCAGGAGGTGGAGGTTGCAGTGAGCCAAGATTGCACCACTCCAGGCTGGGTGACAGAGAGAGACTCGGTCTTAAAAAACAACAACAACAAAAACAACACACACACACACACACACACACACACACACACACGCACAATACTACAAAACACCACAAACTGGGCTGCTCAAAGCTACAGAAATTTATTCTCTTACAGCTCTAGAGTCCAGAAGTCTAAAATCAAGGTATTGTCAGGGTCATGGTCTCTCTGAAGGCTCCAGGGGAGGATAGTTCCTTGCTTCTTCTGTCTTCTGGTGGCTCCCAGCTTTCCTTTGCTTGTGGCTGCTTCACTCCAATCCTATTTCTTTTTTTTTTTTTTTTTCTGAGACAGTGTCTCGCTCTGTCGCCCAGGTTGGAGTGCTTGATCTCAGCTCACTACAAGCTCTGCCTCCCGGGTTCATGCCATTCTCCTGCCTCAGCCTCCCAAGTAGCTGGGACTACAGGTGCCTGCCGCCACACCCGGCTAATTTTTTGTATTTTTAGTAGAGACGAGGTTTTACCGTGTTAGCTAGGATGGTCTCGATCTCCTGACCTCATGATCCACCCGCCTCGGCCTCCCAAAGTGCTGGGATTACAGGCGTGAGCCACCGTGCCCGGCCTCCAATCTCTATTTCTGTGTTCCCATGGCCTTCTCTTCTTCTCTGTGTCCCTGATTTCTCTCCTTTGGTCTCTTACAAGCACATATGTCATTGAATTTACAATTTACCTGGTTAATCCAGGATAATCCCATATTGAGATTTTTTTATTTTTTATTTTAAAAATTTTTTTTTTTTTTTTTTTTTTTTTTTTTTTTTTTTTGGACGGAGTCTCGCTCATGCTCGCCCGGGCTGGGAGTGCAGTGCCGGATCTCAAAAGCCTCACTGCAAGCCTCCGCTCCCGGTTTTCTCGCATTCTCCTGTCTCCAGCTCCCGAGTAGCTGGGAACTACAGGCGCCGGGCACATCGCCGGCTAGTTTTTTGTATTTTTAGGTAGAGCGGCGGTTTCACCGTGTTAGCAGGAGGGTCTCGATCTCCCTGATCTCGCTGATTCCGCCGTCTCGCGGCCCTCCAAGTGCTGGATTACAGGCTTGCAGGGCCCACCCGCCCGCGGCCTTTAAATTATTTTTTATTTTTCTGAGACTGAGTCTCGATCTGTCACCCAGGCTGGAGTGCAGTGGCGCAATCTTGACTCACTGCAATCTCTGCCTCCCGGATTCAAGCGATTCTTCTGCCTCAGTCTCCTGAGTACCTGGGACTATAGGCACCAGCCATCATGCCCGGCAGATTTTTGTATTTTTGGTAGAGATGGGGTTTCACCATGTTGGCCGGGCTGGTCTTGAACTCCTGGCCTTAAGTGATCCGACCCCTTCGGCCTCCCAAAGTGCTGGGATTACAGGCATGAGCCACCACACCGGGCCCCATCTCAAGATTTTTAATTACATCTGCAAAGACTTTTAATGAATACAACGTTACATTCACAGACAGGGACTGGGATTTGAATGTCTCTTTTTGAGGCCACTATTCAACCCCTATGCAGGACTTCTAAAGTGACCTGGCACAGCGGCCATATACTTCCAGCCCCAGCCTTGTTCCCATCCAGAGCTGTCTGATGGGGTCTGGAGAACCCTGGGGCCTCTCTTGACTGTGGGCAGCTGAGGGACCAGCTCGCACCTTGTTCTCTGCATCTATGGGAGGTGCCCTTCACTCTTTTCCAGGAGTTCTCCTTCCCATTATCCCACCTCGGAAGGCTCCTGGCTTGCTGGTCTCATCCCCTGGGGTGATGGTAACAGCAAGAGACCACCCTCCTCGCTGGGAAGGCTCACCCCCGTCTTTCCCTGACCCTATCATCAGCCCTCCGTGAGCCTCAGCGAATTCACATGGGATGAGATTTGTTTCTGCTCTCACTCTGAGAGAGAAATTAAGTTTCTTGGAATCCGGTTCCTTCCCCATTCCCTGGGGCCTTTTGGGATCTGTGTAGAACTCTCACTTTTTGAGGACTCATCCTATATTGCAACAATCATGTTAAAATGCTTCCACATCACACATTAAGTGCTTTTATTCCTTATAAAAGAATCAGAAAGATTTTTATAATTTTGCTTTTGAAAGTATTTGGCCCCTAAGCATATTTGATTTACGATTGACTGCGATTTCTTGGCCATCATTGTGTATACTTAGGAATTCTCTTGAAGTCAGAAAAGCTAAGCCTTAGATTGCTTTTTGAATGTAATTAAATTTTTTTCTTTCTCTTTTAATGACCCAGCAACCAACGATGAGAATGTAATTAAATTTTTTATGAATACCAAAGTCAACACTTAAAAGGTTTTATAGACATTTAGTTAAATATTACGTTTAGATTTCTACAGTGTTTTTTTTTCCTTTTGAGCCAATATCTATTATTTTAAATTCTTTTTTTAAAAATTAAATTTATTTGGCTGGGTGTGGTGGCTCACGCCTGTAATCCCAGCACTTTGGGAGGCTGAAGCGGGCAGATCACTTGAGGTCAGGAGTTTGAGACCAGCCTGGGCAACATGATGAAATCTCGTCTCTACCAAAAATACAAAAATTAGCTGGGCGTGGTGGTGGGCGCCTGTAGTCCCAGCTACTTGGGAGGCTGAG
>NW_016807991.1:1271432-1283810 GCF_001698545.2 Rhinopithecus bieti | reverse complement strand
TGCTCTTGTTGCCCAAGCTGGAGTGCAATGGCACAAACTTGGCTCACGGCAACCTCTGCCTCCTGGGTTCAAGTGATTCTCCTGCCTCAGCCTCCAGAGTAGCTGGGATTACAGGCATGCACCACCACGCCTGGCTAATTTTGTATTTCTAGTAGAGATGGGTTTTCTTCATGTTGGTCAGCCTGGTCTCGAACTCCCAGCCTCTATCGTTTGGGCTCAAGTGATCCTTCCACCTCAGCCTCTCAAGTAGCTTGGACTGCAGGTGTGCACCATCATACCAGGCTAATTTTTAAAATTTTGGTAGATACAGGATCTCACTATTTTGCCCAGGCTGATCTTGAGCTCCTGGCCTCAAGCAGTCCTCCCATCTCGGCCTCACTATTTTGCCCAGGCTGATCTTGAGCTCCTGGCCTCAAGCAATCCTCCCATCTTGGCCTCTCAGAGCTCTGGGAATACAGGCATGAGCCACCATATCCATCCCATTTGAAAAACATTTTAACCATTCCTCACACCCGAGAGCTTAGAGACTTCAGATACTTGTCCACTAGTTTCTGATTGCTGAGAAGATGGTCTTGCCTTCTTTCTCACCTAGCTTCTCATTCCCACTGGGAACTGAAATTTCTCCTTCCCAAATCCCAGGCTTCCCCCACAGGATGTCCAACCCCCATTCCCAGACACCTGGGGTTTCTGCTGCTTCCCTTCCTGGACTGGCTTAAATCAGAGCTTCCCACTCTGGCTGTGGGTATTGTATGTTTTGCATTTTGCTTTCCCTCCATACAGAAACTTCTACTTCTGAACCTCTTTGTGGTGTTTTTTTTTGTTTGTTTGTTTTTGGTTTTGTTTGTTTGTTTGTTTGTTTTTCTCCTGAATAATCAACCCTGGCTGATTTTCCCATTTTGACATTGTGACCTTCATTCTGGGCCTGCCACATCAGCCCAGGGATGTGATGCGCTTCATGAGGCTGTGGCTTGTGCAGTCACATGGGGCCTCATGTGCAGAAGGAACTGGGCTTGTTTAATGCTCTGCTGTCATGTCTTGAGATTGCTAATCATTTTATCTTTGAACTTGTGTTTTGTAAGCAAAGTTCAATGAAACAACAGAGTCTCCACATTGCCAGGGGAGGGATATGGAAGAAAGGAAAAGCCATTATATTCTAGATCCTTGAATGGCATTTTCCCTGCTTTTTGAACCAGGGCTTCCCGTTTTCCTTTTGCACCAGGTCCTGCAAATTGTATAGCTGGTCCTACCTAGTCACGACAGTGAACGAGGACCCAGTATGGACCCTGGTGGTTCGCAGCTTCACCGGAGAAGGGTGTCTGTGAAATGAGATGCTTCCAGCCTAAAGGAAGCGCGTTTTTCATGGCGGCTGGAACAACTGATCCCAAACGTGGTAGCTTGAAACAATACAAATTTATTATCTTATATAGTTCTGGAGGTCAGAAGTCCTACACATCGAGATGTCCCGAGGCTGCACTCCTTCTGGAGGCCTTAGGACAGAGCCTACTTCTTTGTCTTGTCCAGCCCACATTCCTTGGCTCTTGACTGCATCTCTCCTACCTCTCTTTCCCTTGTCATTGAATCACCTCCTCTTAGTCTGACTCTGCTGCCTCCCTCTTTTCTTTTCTTCTTTTCTTTTTTTTTTTTTTGAGATAGAGTCTCACTGTGTTGCCCAGGCTGGAGTGCAGTGGTGCGATCTTGGCTCACTGCAATCTCTGCCTCCCAGGTTCAAGCGATTCTCATGCCTCAGCCTTCCAAGCAGCTAGGACTACAGGTGCATGCTACCATGCCCGGCTAATTTTTTGTATTTTTAGTGGAGGCAGCGTTCACCATGTTGTCCAGGCTGGTCCCAAACTCCTGGCCTCAAGTGATCCACTGGTCTTAGCCTCCCAAAGTGCTGGGATTACAGCACTTAAGCCACCTCGCCCGGCCCTCTTTCTCCTTATAAGGACCCTTGTGACTGATTATGTGGGCCTGCACAGATAATCCAGGATGATCTCCTATCTCAAGATGCTGAGTCACATCAGCAAAGACCCTTTTGCCCTGTAAGGTGACATTTTCACAGGTTTCAGGGATTAGGACATGGACGTCTTTAGGGGAAGGGAGGGAGTATGGTTCTGCCCAGCAGAGGAAGTTGTTTTCCTGCTTAAATCTCTAAACATTCACCCAGGACACATCCAGGTTTTGTGGATTCTGAAACTTATACAATTTTGAAGGTCTTCTTTAAGAAAAAATAAGAAATTTAGATAGGAAAATGAGTATTACTTTAGAATGAGAAAGAAATCACAAATACCCAGACTTTAGATTTGGGTCCTTTTCTTCTGAGATCTCTTTTGACAATTTATCAGCAGAGTTTACATTGATATGTAACTGGTCTCCTCCCCATCGGGAACACTGGCTGCTCCCAGCAACCCACTTGCACGTGAAGGCCCTGGGCCTTGCTGTGCTGAAACGCGTGACCAATTCTTCTCTCCTGTTGATTTGTCCTGACTATCTAGAGTGACTCACTGGCTTCCAGCAGTGGAAGGCATGGCTGTATTATGAGGAATAAGAAAAGGAAAGAGGCAGTTTAACAATACAATAGCTTTGATAATAAGCCTTAGTTTATAATGCAGAATTGATCCAATGCCCGAAGCTTCTAGACTGGAAGCATTATGAGGCTACGGTTGCATCTGCCTCGTCTCCTGGTGTGTACCCAGTGACCCAGACGTGCCTCTGGCACAGTGAGTGTGGGGTGAACATTTGCTGAGTGACTGAATGAATAAACAGGTCGTTTACATGATCCATGCAATTGTGAAAGAATAGGCTCAAAATAGAACTTAATTCTTCAGCAATTTCCCTTCCTAAGCCTATCAAAATGGCCTCCACAGAATTGCTTAATATCAGATGCCAGAAGAGTTGTTAGAAGCAACAAATGTAGAAAATGAGAAAACTGATTTATGCCGATTATCATCTCAGACACAGAGATGATTTCATATTCTGTCAGTGGTGGGTATTTTTTTTTTTTTTTTTTGTCTAATAATTGGATATCTTATTAAGCTGGCAGTCAAGAAAGCTTGGTTTTGCATTTTGAATACCTGTCACAAGCCCAGGTGTGGTGGCTCACGCCTGTAATCCCACCCTTTGGGAGGCCAAGGTGGGTGGATCACCTGAGGTCAGGAGTTCAAGACCAATCTGGCCAACATGGCGAAACCCTGTCTCTACTAAAAATACAAACATTAGCCAGGCGTGGTGGTGTGCATCTGTAATCCCAGCTACTTGGTAGGCTGAGGCAGGGAGAATTGCTTGAACTCAGGAGGTGGAGATTGCAGTGAGCAGAGATTGTGCCACTGCCCTCCAGCCTGGGTGACAGAGTGAGACTCTACCTCAAAACACACACACACACACACACACACACACACACACACAAACAAAAAAACAAGAAACAAAACAGAAAAAACCTATCACAAAACCAGAAACGTTGCTCCCAACAATAGATGTGCATAAAGTCAGTGAAAGCTTTACTGTTGTGCCTCCCTTGAGCATGTGTGGTGCAGGTTTGGATTCAAACATTAGACAAAGGTAAGGAGGGACTGGATTGGCGACTTGGTTTCTCCTTCAAGCCTCTAGGCAGCATTTCCTTGTACTAGGCTCAGAAAAGTGGTGCCAAGTGGCTGTTGGCTGCCCTGGATGGTGCTTACGTAAGAGGCTGGTTAGAACTTCCTGTTCAGAGGCCGGGCACAGTGGCTTACGCCTGTAATTCCAGCACTTTGGGAGGCCCAGGTGGGCAGATCGCTTGAGGCCAGGAGTTCAAGACCAGCCTGGTCAACATGGTGAAACCCCATCTCTACTAAAAATACAAAACTTAGCCTGGTATGCTGGTGGGCGCCTGTAATCCCAGCTCCTCAGGAGGCTGAGGCAGGAGAATCACTTGAACCTGGGAGATGGAGGCTGCAGTGAGCCGAGATTGTGCCACTGCACTCCAGCCTGGGTGACAGATTGAGCCTCTGTCTAAAAAGAAAAAAAAAAGAAAAAAAAGATAAGACTTATGTGTCAGATCAACTTACTCTTTAAATAAATCTTGAACGGCTACTGTGTACCATGCACTGGGGATACAGTAATGCAAAAGGCAGACATGGTAGTGCTCTCATGGAACTTGCATTTGGGGGGACCAAACAAACATACAAACAAACAAGCAAACCAACAGGATTGCCAGACATCAAGATATGCCAGGAAGAAAATAAAGAATGGCTTGAATGATCTACATTAGATTGGATATTCCAGGAAGGCCTCTTGGAAAGGGTGACATGGGAGCTGAGATCCAAATAACAGAGGACCCAGACAGATGAAAATTTGGGAGACAGGCAAAAGGTGCAGCAAGTGCAAAGGCCCTGAGGCAGGAGTGTGCTTGGTGTTCCAGGAGAAGGCAGATCAGCCAGGATGAAGCAGGGTGAGGAAGGGGTTTGGGGTGATTCTGGGTGTTCCCAATGCCACCAGCGTTTACATCAAGGGCAGTGTGGAGCTCTCAGAGGGTTTGCCGTAGTAGACTGGCACGAATGTATTTTTGTCTTTTTTTTTGTTTGAGACAGAGTCACCTTCTGTTGCCCGGGCTAGAGTGCAGTGGCACAGTCTTGACTCACTGCAACCTCTGCCTCCCAGGTTGAAGCAATTCTCCTGCCTCAGCCTCCTGAGTAGCTGAGACTACAGGCATGTACCACCACGCCCCGCTAATTTTTGTATTTTTAGTAGAGATGGGGTTTCACCATGTTGGCGAGGCTGGTCTCGAACTCCTGATCTCAAGGGGTCCGCCCACCTTGGCCTCCCAAAGTGCTGGGATTACAGGTGTGAGCCACCATGCCCAGTCTGTATTTTTCGTCTTTAAAACATCACTTTGGCTGCTGTGAAAAGCGGGGACTGTTCGGAGGGTACGGGGTGGAGCGGGGGGCTGAGGGGGTGGAATCAGGAACATCTATCAGGTGGTCAGGGCAGGATAATGAAGCAGAGTTGTTTGAGCACAGGTGGCAGCGGTGGAGGTGGAGGGAAGGGGATGAATTCTGGATAGATGGGTGGAGGGTAATTTTAAAAATCCCCTGAACAAACAACAATAGGAAACCCCTTACATTTATATAGCACGTCTATAAACTGCCTATTATTGTCACTGTTAGGATCCCATCTGCAGATCTGAGAGCCAGTTCCTGCTGGGTTTATGATCTACACTCTGCGGAAGGAAGGAACAGGCTGCCCCAGGCTCAGAGGCTCAGTCCTCACGCTGTGTCCGTGGTGGGCCTCCAGCACAGGGGAAGAAATGGCAGGCAAGCGAGGGTGGACAAAGCAGAGCTGCATCTGTTGAGTTGGCTGCCCTGTACCCGGCTCTGGCAAAGTGCACGACACAGGATAGGCGCTGAAAAAAGGTCTGCTGAGTCCACGAAGAATGAATAAGTGAAGGAGGAAGAGGGCTGATGGGTAATAATCGTTCAAGGGAGCCTGGACATGTGCTAGGCAGGGTGTTGGAGGCGTCACTCCAGGTCACAGTAACCTGGAGAGAGCACTATGTTATTTATTCTCAGACTCAGGATGAGGAGAATGAAGCCGAGAGTATAACTGCCCAATGGGTTCACCTTGCCCACTGCCTAGACAGAGCCGATTTATGAAGACAGGGGAATCGCAATAGAGAAAGAGTAATTCATGCAGAGCAGGCTGTGTCCTGCTCTGTCCCACTGCCGTCTTCCAGGAGGAGGTGCCAGCATGGCAGTTAGCCAGATCAAACTACAGCGATTGCTCTGGACCATCCACCATCTCCTGTCCTGCAGTTCCTTTGCTGATAATCAGCATCAGTCAGGATCCCCTGATGCGTGGGAAGCAGTCCTCGTTGCCTGCAAAGCAGTCCTCGTTGCCTGCAAAGCACCCTGCCACTGCAGTTTTATTGTTACTCAAATCAGTCTCCCAGAGCATTCGGGGATCAGAGGTTTTTTGTTTGTTTTTTGAGATGAAGTCTGGAGTGTAGTGGTGCACTCTTGGTTCACTGTAACCTCTGCCTCCTGGGTTCAAGCGATTCTCCTGCCTCAGGCTCCGTGTAGCTGGGACTACAGGCACACGCCACCACCCCTGGCTAATTTTTGTATTTTAGTAGAGACGGGTTTTTGCCATGTTGGCCAGGCTGGTCTCTAACTCCTGACCTCAGGTGATCTGCCCACCTCAGCCTCCGAAAGTGCTGGGATTAGGTGCGAGCCACCGTGCCCGGCCACGATCAGAGTTTTTAAGGATAATTTGGTGAGTGGGGAAGGCTATTGAGTTGAGAGTACTGATTTGTTGGTTTGGAGATGAAATCATAGGGATTTGAAGCTATCCTCTTGTGTGGAGTCAGTTCCTAGGCAGGGGCTACAAGATCAGAGAAGCCAGTTTATTGATCCGGGTGGTGCCAGCTGATCCATCGGGTGCAGGGTCTGCAAAATATCTCAAGCACTGATCTCAGAAGCAGTTTAGGGAGGGTCAGAATCTTGTAGCCTCTAGCTGCATGACTCCTAAACCATAATTTCTTTTTTCTCTTTTTTTTTTGAGGTGGAGTCTTACTCTGTTGCTTAGGCTGGAGTGCAGTGGTATGATCTCGGCTCACTGCAGTGTCCACTTCCTGGGTTCAAGTGATTCTCGTGTCTCAGCCTCCTGAGTAGCTGGGATTACAGGTGTGAGGCATCACATCTGGCTAATTTTTGTATTTTTAGTAGAAACAGGGTTTCACCGTGTTGGTGAGGTTGGTCTTGAACTCCTGACCTCAGGTTATCTGCCCGCCTTGGCTTCCCAAAGTGCTGGGATTACAGGTGTGAGCCACTCTGCCTAGTCATAATTTCTAATCTTGTGACTAATTTGTTAGTCCTACGAAGGCAGTCTAATCCCCAGGCAAGAAGGAGGTTTGTTTTGGGAAAGGATTGTTATCATCTTTGTTTTAAACTATAAACTATAAATTCCTCCTAAAGGTAGTTCAAACTATGTCTAGGAATGAACAAGGACAGCTTGGAGGTTAGAAGCAAGATAGAGCTGGTTAGGTCAAATCTCTTTCACTGTTGCCATTACAGTTATATGTTTTCTTTTTCTTTCTTTTTTTTTTTTTGAGACAGAGTCTAGCTCTGTTCCCCAGGCTGGAGTGCAGTGGCGCAATCTTGGCTCTGAGGTTCACATGATTCTCCTGCCTCAGCCTCCCCAGTAGTTGGGACTACAGGCATCTTCCACCATGCCTGGCTAAATTTTGTATTTTTAGTAGAGACGGGGTTTCGCCATGTTGGCCAGGCTGGTCTCAAACTCCTGACCTCAAATGATCTGCCTGCCTTGGCCTCCCAAAGTACTGGGATTACACGTGTAAGCCACCACCCCCGGCCTCTGTTACAGTTGTGCAATGGTGGTTTCAAGAGGGGTTGGGAAATGTGTCCATGAGAACCCACATGCCAAGCTGGGCTTTCTCCTGTGTGGTCAGATTGTGAAGCTAGCAATCAACTCAGAGAGAGAAAGAGAGAGAGAGAGAGAGAGAAAGAGAGAGAGAGAGAGAGAATGAGAGAGGATGAGATCCAGGACTCATTGGGCTGGACAACTTTATGCCTATCTCCATTCTTTCTGCAAAGCTGCAGTCTATGGTCCCCCTGCTTGCCCCCGACAGTCTTTCAGGAGGAGATGCCAGGAGGGCATTTAACCAGATCAAACCACAGCGATTCCTCTGGAAAGGGCCGTCCACCATTTTGTTGCCTTGCGGTTCCTTTGTTGATGATTGGCATCAGTCTTAGGGCCCTTTGACACGTGGGAAGCAGCCTTCACTGCCTGCAAATCCCCCTACCACTGCTTCTGGAGTCGCTATTCTGCTCTGTTCTTGCATAGCCCATCCCTTTGTCCTGGGGGCGTCAGGCCACCTTAGGTCCCATGGGAGAGACATAGGAATGGACTATGGGTGGGGTGGAGGTCAGAGTCAGTGTATTTAGCTTTCAGGAAACATCTTTTTTTTCTTTTTTTGAGATGGAGTTTTGCTCTTGTCACCCAGGCTGGAATGCAGTGGCGTGATTTTGGCTCACTGCAACCTCCGCCTCCCGGGTTCAAGCGATTCTCCTGCCTCAGCATCCCGAGTAGCTGGGCTTACAGGCGCCCACCACCACGGCCAGCTAGTTTTTGTATTTTGAGTAGAGATGGTGTTTCACCAGATTGGGCAGGCTGATCTCCAACTCCTGACCTCAGGTGATCTGCCCGCCTTGGCCTCTCAAAGTTTTGGGATTACGGAGCCACAGCACCTGGCCCAGGAAACATTTTCTTCTGGCCAGCAGTCTGGCACTTTTGACTGTAAGGGAGTGTGTGCGAGGGGCAGTTTGCATGTTTGCGGAGTGGGCATGTGTGTGGGGGTTTATCGAGAAAGATGGGGAAATGGTAAGATTTGTCTCATGGGGGTTATCACCCCTCCTGCTTATGGGCTTGGTGTGATTTAAAGAAAGTGAGATGCAGAGATGCTGATCAAGGTGGCTCTGGGTCTTATCCTGTGCGCCCTGAATGCCCCATGAAGGAAGGGCACCTTCTCAGGAGTCAGCTGGGCTTGGTGTCCCACACTGCCCCATGGACCTTGCGTTACTCCAGAGCTTTCCTGAGCCTCAATTTCCTTATCTGTAGAATGGGGACAATAATACCTTTCCCTCAGAATTGTGAGTTTTACATAAGAGGAGGATGTAAAGATAAAGTGGCCCAGGTCAGGCATTCAACAACTGTTAGTAGGTTCCCCACTTTTCCTTCCCCACATCAAGTTTACCTATGCTTTGCATGCAAACATCGTTTGAGGACATGCTATAATATGAGGTGCTAGGCTGGCTAGGATGAGGGGAAGGAGCTCAGTAAGGAGCTTGATTCCAATCCTGGGTTTGTGTGCCGAATATAGCAGTGAAGTTAGATCCTACAGTATAAGATAGAAGAAGACAAGTGCCTTAGAATTCAGATGGAGTTCTGTGGGACCTTAGAGGATAGAGACTCGATTTGTAGCCAGGGCTGGGACAGGTGGGAGGTGAGGGCAGATGGGGTGCCGGAGGAGAATGCATTAAACCTGGGTCTTGCAGGATGGTGGGGTTTAGATTCGGGAGGCGAAGGGCAGTTCAGTAGAAATGGTATAGGGGAGATATGAGTGGTAGGGAGGGAAGGCTGTGTGGAGGACAGTGAGCTGTCCAGCCTGGCTTAGCCAAAGGGCACAGGGAGGAGAACCCTGGGAGACAGAATTGAGAATGTTTAGTTGGAATCATACCACGGGAAACCTCGAATTCCAGGCTGAAGCATTTGAACTTTATGCCTTTTGGGGAGCTGCTGAAGCTTTTTGAGTAGGAGAGTGACGTGCTGTGCTTTAGGTAGGCTGATCTTGGCAGTGGTACATGGAACAGACTAGACAGGGTGGAGTGGAAGGAGGTGACTCCCATGACCTAGATGAGGGATGGGGAGGCTGAATCCTCACAGCAGTAGTGAGAAAGGAGAGAAAGGATCGGGCAGGAGAGGCACTTTGTGGATCGTTGTAAACATTTCTGTTTATTTTTCAGTGTAAAGAATTTAAGCGGCCTGGCGCAGCATCTCACTCCTGTAATCCTAGCATTTGGGGAGGCTGAGGTGGGGGATTGCTTGAGCTCAGGAGTTCGAGACCAGCCTGGCCAATGTGGCAAAACCCCGTCTCTACTAAAAATACAAAAAATTAGTTGGACGTGGTGGCATGCACCTGTAGTCCCAGCTACTTGAGAACTTGGGAGGCCGGCTGAGGCAGGAAAATCACTTGAACCTGGGAGGTGGGGGTGCAGTGAGCCGAGATTACACTACTGCACTCCAGGCTGGGTGATAGAGCGAGACTCCGTCTTAAAAAAACAAAAACAAAAACAACAACAAAAAAAGAATTTAAGCATGCACAAAAGTAGAAACAGAAACATTTAATGAACCTCTATGTGCCTGTTCCCCGAGTTCAACAATGGTTACTTTTTTATTTTTAAGAGACGGTCTTTCACTGGAGTGCAGTAGCACCATTACAGCTCACTGCAGCCTCAAACTCCTGGGCTCAAGAGATCCTCCCCACTCAGCCTCCCTAATAGTTGGGACTACAGGCCCAGCTACCACCTGCCACGGTGCCCAGCTACTTTTTTTTTTTTTTAACTTTTTATAGCGATGAGGTCTTGCTTTGTTGCCCAGGCCGGTCTCAAACTCTTGGGCTCAAACAATGTGCCCACCTTGTCCTCCCAAAGTGCTGGGATTACAGGTGTGAGCCACTGCGCCCAGCCTAAGAATGGTTAATTCATGGACAATTTTGTTTAATCTCTACTCCATCCACTTCTCTCTTCCATTGTATTTTGAAGTGAATCTAAGATATCATATCACTTTATAGCTATTGCAGCATGCAGGAAGAGCTATGACATTTTGGAAGATGAGTTGAGGGGCCATGCCATGTGGGTGTTGCATCTCTGTGTGCCTGTCATACTCTGTTATGTGGAATTCCAATGGCTGATTGGACTCCTACGAGTTGGGGGTCTTTTAAGGGCAAAGACCACCCTTCAGTGGCCAGGCTGTCTTCTCTTCCCCACAGAGTGCATGGTATATGGTGCAACCATTAGTGTGAACAACCTAGTTCTGCTGGAAAAAAGAGGCCTGTTATTGGACCCGTTGGGCTATTGCCATTGATACTGCAGGTAGTTTTTCTGCTCAGGTCATGCTCTGATATGTGGTCAAATAAAACACAGGACACTCAGCTGGGTTTGAATTTCAGATCAACAACAAATATGCCTGTAGGATAAGTATGTCCCAAACATTGCCCAGGGCATACTTATAGTAATAAATGACTTGTTATTTATCTGAAATTCAAATTTAATCAGGCATCTTTTTTTTCTTTTTTTTGAGACGGAGTCTCGCTCTGTCACCCAGGCTGGAGTGCAGTGGCGTGATCTCAGCTCACTGCAAGCTTGGCCTCTTGGGTTCACGCCATTCTCCTGCCTCAGCTTCCCAAGTAGCTGGGACTACAGGTTCCCCCCACCACACCTGGCTAATTTTTTGTATTTTTAGTAGAGACGGGCTTTCACCTGTTAACCAGGATGTTCTCGATCTCCTGACCTCGTGATCCACTCCCCTCGTCCTCCCAAAGTGCTGGGATTACAGGCGTGAGCCACTGCGCCCGGCCCAGGCATCTTGTATGTATGCATGTATGTATGTATTTATTTATTTTGTTTTGTTTTGTTTTTGGCTAAATCTAGCCAATCCTATCCTCTGATCTTTTCACAGAAGTCCTGTGGATCAAAGCCTTTGACCTAGGGCAGTGCTTTTCAAAGGGTGGTCCCAGGACAGCAGCATCAGCAACTCCTAGCTCAAAACAAAATCTCAGGCCAGGCACGGTGGCTCATGCCTATAACCCAGCACTTTGGGAGGCCCAGGCGAGTGGATCACTTGAGGTCAGGAGTTCGAGACCAGCCTGGGCAACGTGGTGAAACCCCGTCTCTACTAAAAAAAAAAAAAAAAAAATTAGTGGGGCTTGGCAGCATGCACCTGTGGTCCCAGCTATTCGGGAGGCTGAAGCAGGAGAATCGCTTGAACATAGGAGGCAGAGGCTGCAGTGACCCGAGATTGGACCACTGCACTCCAGCCTGGGCAAAAGAGCAAGACTCCATCTCAAAAAAACAAAAGCAAAAACAAAAACATCCTAAAATGCCAGTCCCACCCAGAATGACGGAACCAGAGCCTCTGGGAGTGCTGGCATTCTGTATTTGCTCCCTCCAGCGATTCTTTTGAGGCTCATTGATAGGAGAATGATGCCGATGCCATCACATTACCTGCCCCCAGCCTCCCCCCGGCAACACACACACAGCACATCCTGCTCTGCTGCACACCCAGTGGCATGGACCTGGCTGCCAAAGGTGTAAAAGCGTAAGTAACATTAGGGGTGTTACAAAGGGCTCTTTCCTTGGGTGTTTGTAGCTTCCCCTAGGGCTGCAGTCACTCGCAGACTGCTGGGCGCTTGGCCTCAGGACTCTGTTTTGCCCGCCCAGATCTGTTCCTGAGCCCGCAGACGGCTGTGAACCAGAGAATCTATTCTTCAGGCGGCAGTTGCCAGTTGCGGCCGAGGGGGCGGGGCCGGGAGGCGGGAGGGCCACGTGTGCGGGAGGGAAGCAGGAAGTGACTGCGGGAGTGGAGCCGGCGAGCGAGCGGCAGCGAGGGCTGATGGAAGTGCAGTGGGGGCTGGAGAGGGCACCCTAGTGAGTTGGCTTTTCTCTCCTTCGGTGCCTTTGGTTGGGCTTGAGGCCCGGGGTCGGGTGCCATTAGGACAAGTGTGTGGGACTTGGAAGGGCAGCCACCTGGAGCTTGGAAGGGGGTGCGTCTGGAGAGAGGAGGGGTTTGGAGGAGAAATTGGAGGCTTTGGCAGGTGGCGGGGCGGGG
>NW_016807991.1:1268706-1271039 GCF_001698545.2 Rhinopithecus bieti | reverse complement strand
TGAGGAGGGGCGGGAAGGCAGTCCCTGGACCCCCGCTATGTCCCTCTCCAGGGTGATCTGGAAGGCAATGACATGCCTTCCTTTTACAGTCCTCACCCAAGATCCTCTTCGTTCCTCGCTTCCTAGGGGTGTGTGGGGGTACCCGGGATTCCTGGGAGCAGAGACAGCTACAATTCCACCTTCTCCCAGGCCCCTCCCACTTGCTCTGGCTGTTAGCTGGACCTCTTGAACTTGACTGGGAATCTAGTTAACTTGCAGCAGGTCTGGGTGGGGCGTGACTGTGTGCATTTCTAACCTATTCCCAGGTTGGGTGTTCCGCGGACCACGCTTTGAGTAGCGAGGCATTAGAGAACTTTTCCACAGTCCTCTCCGCCCAGACCTGAGTCCTTCTGCTGGATTCCCCCTCGTGGAGTTAGGACATGTGTGTGCAGCTCCACTAAGGCCCAGCAGCCCTAGTGCTGTTTCCACTTCTGCAACTTCACCAGCCTCTTGAACTGACTCTTGGAAGCGGAACAACAGGTTTAAAAGGGGGAGAAAGGAAATAAAGAAAACAAACCTGTATCAATCAACCGGAAATGCCCATGTGCTGCTGTGGCCGATGTGTACAAGTGTACAGGCTGTTGGCATTTTAAAAGTTGGAACGGGCAGAGAATGATTCTCCCTGCCGCTAACGAATCAGGGTTGATGGAATTAATATCCCCATTGTGAGGAAGTCTGAGCCCCGTTGTGTAAGCTGTGCTGGAGATGCTGTGCCCTAAAGTCGTTACTGGTCTGACGGTTAGAGAAGACGTTTTGTTCTCTTGGGACTCTGCCAGAAACTTTTTCTTCTCTTGAGACTCCGCAGGAAACTTTTCTGTTCTTTTGAGACTCTACTTTGGTCTTGCCAATCCCACACGGGGCAGGAGAACTCATTTTCTTTCTTTCTTTCTTTTTTTTAGACGGAGTCTGGCTCTGTCGCCCAGGCTGGAGTGCAGTGGCCGGATCTCAGCTCACTGCAAGCTCCGCCTCCCAGGTTCACGCCATTCTCCTGCCTCAGCCTCCCAAGTAGCTGGGACTACAGGCGCCTGCCACCACGCCCGGCTAATTTTTTGTATTTTAGTAGAGACAGGGTTTCACCGTGTTGGCCAGGATGGTCTCGATCTCCTGACCTCGTGATCCGCCCATCTCGGCCTCCCAAAGTGCTGGGATTACAGGCGTGAGCCACGGCGCCCGGCAAGAACTCATTTTCTAAGCTCTTGGTATTGTAGAAGTTTTACCAGATTTATTTATTCATTTATTTTTTATTTTTTTGAGACAGAGCCTTGCTCTGTCACCCGGGCTGTAGTGCAGTGGCGCCATCTCGGCTCACCGCAACTTCTGCCTCCCGGGTTGAAGCAATTCTCCTGCCTTAGCCTCCTGAGTAGCTGGGACTACAGGCACCTGCCACCATGCCCAACTAATTTTGTATTTTAGTAGAGACGGGGTTTCACCATGTTGGCCAGGCTGGTCTCAAACCCCTGACCTCAGGTGATCTGCCTGCCTTGGCCTACCAAGGTGCTGGGATTACAGGCGTGAGCCACTGCGCCTGGCCAAGTTTTACCAGTTTTAATCTTTTGCTTTCCACAGTTTAATGTGCATAAGAATCCCCCATGGAATTCCACAAAATGCAGACCCTGATTCACAAACTCTGGGGTGGGACCTGAGTTTCTGCTTTCCTAACTAGCTCCCAGCCCAGACCAGTGCTGCTGGTTCTCTGACCACCTTTGGAGTAGCAAGGATTTAAAACAGCTAATAGAGAAGACACTTCTCCGAGGGGCACTGGGCTTGTATTGCTCATGATCAGTGCTGCTTCTATTGGGATGGGAAGCATGGTGGCCTTGGTCTTCCCTCTGTGTCCCTTTTTCTTACTCAGCAGGGTGCTCAGGTGTACATGGGGACAGGCTTAGACGAGTGTTTCCCTATCCCAGTAACCGCCAGGAACACCCATGAGCCCCCTCTGTTCTGTTCACCAGCCCGCAAGATCCACGTTGACTTTGGCCTGTTGGCAAATGTCAATTGTTTGCTCTCTTCTGTAGCTGTCAAGAGGCACATTCAAATACAGGAAAGAAAGGTGTTTTTGTTATGCCCTGTCTTGGATGATAAGTACTGAGAGGATGATCACTTTGTGCTGTTCTTTGTAAATGCTGTTTGAAATTTTATCCACAGCAACTCAGAATAGATGATTGGTGTAATGGTCCAGATGGCTTGGTTTAAAACAAAGACTAACCCCTCTTTTAGGGTGGCTGAGCACGATGACAGATGTAAAGGGTAGTTTTTTTTTTTTTTTTTTTTTTTTTTTTTTTTTTTTTTTTTTT
>NW_016807991.1:1236160-1266538 GCF_001698545.2 Rhinopithecus bieti | reverse complement strand
GCCCAGGCTGGAGTGCAGTGGCGCGATCTCGGCTCACTGCAAGCTCCGCCTCCTGGGTTTACGCCATTCTCCTGCCTCAGCCTCCCGAGTAGCTGGGACTACAGGCGCCCGCCACCTCACCCGGCTAGTTTTTTGTATTTTTTAGTAGAGACGGGGTTTCACCGTGTAGACCAGGATGGTCTCGATCTCCTGACCTCGTGATCCACCCGTCTCGGCCTCCCAAAGTGCTGGGATTACAGGCTTGAGCCACCGCGCCCGGCCAAGGGTAGTTTTTTAAAAAGGATTTTTTTTCTTTAATTAGCGTGCTCACAGTTTTCACAATTGGTGCAGTTCGTTTAGAGTATGGGAATTAGAGTCTGATTCCATATCTGCTATTTATCTCAGGGTTTCTGGCACAGGGGCTGAGCCAGGGCTCACCTGGGCTCACCTGGACCCATAGCCCTTCCTAGGTTTGAGCCTGGGTGTGTTGCTGAGCCACTTGGCATAAGGGCTCCATCCACACTCTGCCATGGTTTCCTTCCAGGGTCAGTCGAGGCAGCGTCTTCAGCTCTTGATCTGCAGGTTCAGGGCTGCTGGCTCCTCACAGAGCACTGGGGACTGGCAGGGCTGAGCCCACTGTGGTCGTGTCCAGCCAGCCCTCTGGGTGCTGGCAGCCCATCAGGGAGATGAATGAGGCTTTGAGATGAGGCCCTGAGCCCAGCGTTTGTGTACCAGAACACAGGGCTTTTCAACAAATGGGTTTCTCTGCCTTGTAACTTTCCACAGGGAGAGATCTGATTGTCGTCTCAGATCCAGAATTTTAAGTATGTTGAAGTCTGGAGGAGGTTCTCTGGACTGAAATGAGAGGGAATGGTACTTCCCCTCCTTCCTTGGTGGGCGGTGGTGTAACCAGCTTCAGCAGCAGGGTGCTGAGTTGACCAGGGGACATTCCATTCCTGAGTCCGTTTGCTTGTCCTTGCTGACTGTCCTGTGCAGGTAAGCTAGCCCTTTTCCATCCGGCACATATTTTTCAGGGGTTACAAAGCCCTATTTTGCAGGGTGGCCAAATGTGTAAAAGCACCATCCCCGTCCTCAAGCAACTAAGGCTGTAAAAGATGGAGGCAAAGCCACACTGAGAAAGGACCAAAGCTGCATGCTGGGACAGGGCTGGGGAAGGCCAGAAAAGCCTTCATTGTGAAGTTGGCATTAGGTGGGCTGCAGAGGATGCTTTGGGTTCTGATGGCTGGAAATGTGCAAGGAAGGTATTCCAGGAGGGAACGGTATGAACAGGCACTCGGAGGCAGGATTGTCTGGGGCTTATGGAAGGTGCCATAAATAATTCAGTTGAGCTGGCGTTTGGTGCTCGTGCAGGCATGATGGAGAATAGGATTGGAGAGCTGGGGGTGGGGAGAATCAAAGGTTGGTTGGTGGAGTTTACCCTTTGGCTGGGCAGGTGCACCATTGCAGTTGTGATGGGGATTTAGATTGGAAGCGTGTTGACATCACCTGCACTAGTCACCTGTATTTGGAGGAGGCTGAGCGCAGATGGTGGGCAAGAGATGGTAGAAGAGGCAGATTGTGTGGGGGAGGCTGCATCAGACCCTCCTATGCCCCCTTCCTCTGGAACAAACCACATTCTTTGTGCTTCTCTTTGAAACTACCTCTCAATGTTGCAGCCTTTTTGTGGGTTCCCCTGGCATCTCCCTGGCATCTCCCCATGCCTTCTTTCAGATTAAGACGATTTCCAATTCCTGAGGGACCTGGATAGAGAAGCCTGACCTGTGTGCTGGGTGGCTGAGGGACACTGGGATGGCGTGGTGGAAGGGTGCATACCGTCAAGCCGGAGGGAGGCCAGCTCCCGCACAGGGTGTTAGGACATGTTAGAATGTGCGCCTGTCACTGAAAGGGACGACCGGCGGCTGACGCTCTTGCTCCTCTTGCACAGCTGTATCCAGCATGCTCCAAGGCCACAGCTCTGTGTTCCAGGCCTTGCTGGGGACCTTCTTCACCTGGGGGATGACGGCAGCTGGGGCAGCTCTCGTGTTTGTATTCTCTAGCGGACAGGTGAGTTGCCTTGCTTCGATTCTGAATGTTGGTGGGGAGCCCCTTGGTAAAGGGGCACCATCCCAGCGTGCTTGTAGACTTTTTCAATGCCCCGGCCACACCCCCAGGCATTGTGCGCTGGGGTTTGTTCGCTGTCTTCTTATTTTCTCGCCTTCTCCCTGCCAGGCTGGGAGAACAGATGGCTGCTTGCTGTAGACACCTTCATGCACCATCATCTCCCCTCCTGACCCTTGACAGCCTGAGTTGAAGGGAATGGGAAGTGAGAAAAGCCCAGTTACTGAGGCTTCGTTAGCCCGCTGCCTCATTTCTACCTGCTATGTAATTTCTTTTTTCTTTTTCTTTCTTTCTTTTTTTTTTTTTTTTTTTTTTTGAGACAGAATCTTGCTGTGTTGCCCAGCCGGGAGTGCAGTGGCAGGATCTCAGCTCTCTGCAACCTCCGCCTCCCGGGTTCAAGTGATTCTCCTGCCTCAGCCTCCGGAGTAGCTGGGATTACAGGCGTGCGCCACCACGCCCGGCTAATTTTTGTATTTTTAGTAGAGGTGGGATTTCACCACTGGTCTCAAACTCCTGACCTCAGATGATCCGCCCACCTTGGCCTCCCAAAGTGCTGGGATTACAGGCGTGAGCCACAGCGCCTGGCCTGCCATGTAATTTCTTGCAGGCCTGGAGCAAGTAGTACTATGCATGACCGAAGAAGAACATTAGATTTCAGGTGTGACTGTCGTCCCCTGTGACCTTGAGTTGGGTGGGATGGTTGGAAAGACCTTGGGAGAAGAAGGGGCATCTGTTCTCTTTCTCTTTTAACCTATCTCCAGGTTGTTTCATTTCCTCTTGGGATGAATATAGCTGCCCCCCCTTCACCGCCCAGGCCCCCTGCAGACCCTTGTTCCTCTCCCCTACATCTTCCCTGTATCCCACTCACAAGCCCCAGTGCCCTCACTCACTGTCATGCCCCCACAACCTATGCATGCCTGTATCCCCCACATCTCTCCCTCCTCACACAACCCCATCCTTACACCCCTTGTACACACTCTACCTATAGTCCCACACACCCATACTTGCACACATATCCATATACCCTCCCCAGACCTCTGCACAACCCACACTCACCTCGTATGCCTGAAATTGCATTCTTTTCCCCAACCCAGATCACCCTCAGTCCGGTAGCCCTGGAGCCATCCATGGGCATCTTGATGAATGCACAATGCCTGCATCTTTCACCTGGGTAGCCTGAAACATTGTAGGAATGGCAAATGAGTAAGTGACTGAAGATCTAGTTCAACATACTGTGAGGGAGATTTGGAAATGAAAACACCTTCAGGAAGTTCGCAAGTCAGGTGCTCTTGTGTTAGAGACCAGTACAGCAGGCCTTGATTTCGACAATAAAATCCCCATCTCCCTTGCTGCACCGCATTGCCCCTGGGAGCTGATGGGTTGGAGATTGGAAATCAGAAAACACACAATCCAAAAACACAGGTTATCTAGAACCTAGGTGTATAAGATGCCAAGATAAGTCAAATGCATAGAGACACATTGTAGAATGGTGATTGCCAGGGGATACAGGGCAGGGCAGAAATAAGTTATTATTGAATGAGTACAGAGTTTCAGGGTTATTTTATTTTATTTTATTTTTATTTTTATTTTTTTGAGACAGAGTCTCGCTCTGTTGCCCAGGCTGGAGTACAGTGGCGCAATCTCAGCTCACTGCAAGCTCCGCCTCCTGGGTTCACGCCATTCTCCTGCCTCAGCCTCCCGAGTAGCTGGGACTACAGGCGCCCACCACCACGCCCGGCTAATTTTTTGTACTTTTTAGTAGAGACAGGGTTTCACCGTGTTAGCCAGGATGGTCTCGATCTCCTGACCTGGTGATCTGCCTACCTCGGCCTCCCAAAGTGCTGGGATTATAGGTGTGAGCCACCGTCCCTAGCCTATTTTATTTTTTGACAGAGTCTTGCTCTGTCTCCCAGGCTGGAGTACAGTGGCGTGATTTTGGTTCACTTGGTCTCTGCCTCCCAGGTTCAAGTGATTCTCCTGCCTTAGCCTTCTGAGTAGCTGGGATTACAGGTGTGTACCACCATGCCCAGCTAATTTTTTTTGTAGTTTTAGTAGAGACGGGGTTTCACTGGTAACCCTATCTGTCCAGGCTGTTTTTTTTTTTTTTTTTTTTTTGAGACATAGTCTTGCCCTGTTGCCCTGGCTGGAGTTCAGTGGCGTGATCTCAGCTCACTGCAGCCTCTGCCTCCTGGGTTTAAGTGAGCCTCCCACCTCAGCCTCCCAAGTAGCTGTCCCTACAGGTGTGTAGCACCGTGCCCAGCTAATTTTTGTATTTTTAGTAGAGACGGGGTTTCAGTTTTGTAAGGTGAAAAGTTCTGTAGACCACACGGCTTCTTTCACTTCAAAGAATGTCCTTAGAGCTCATCCATGTTATCACATGTGCCAGAATTTCTTTCGTTTTTAAGGCTGAAGACTATGCCATTGTATGTACATACCATATTTTGTGTATCCTTTCATCTATGGCTAGATAGCAAAAAAAAAAAAACCTCTTTATTGAAATATGATGCATTTGGAAAAATGCACATTTTATTAGGCTGGTGCATTTTATTAGGTTTGCACCAACCTAATATAAGTGTGCAGTTTGATGACTTTCCACAAATGCTCGTGAAACTAGAGCCCAGATCAAGAAACAAAACAGTACCAGCTCCTCACCTCACAGCCCCTTCCAATCAGGAGGCTTCAGTCTCCCTTCCAATCCCACCATCCCCAACCTCTACTCCAAGGATCATCTCCCTTCTGATGTCTAGCAGCATGGATATTTTCCCTGTTTCTGTGCTTTATTTAGATGGAGTAATCATATAGTGTGTACTGTTCTGCATCTGGCTGATTTTACCCTACTTGTTTTCCAGTTTCTTTAATGTCCCTGTCTGTTTGTGAGATATATGTGTATATATATAACTGTAGTATGTGTGTACGTTCCCATTGCCATATGGTACCTGTTGTATGAATATATCCTAATTAACATATCCATCCTACCGTTGGTGAGAATTTGGGTAGTTTCTAGTTTGGGGCTCTTACAAATAGCACTGCCGAACATTTTTCTTCATGGGTTTGTTGAATACAAGTGCATTCCTGTTACGGAATTATTCAGGAGTGGCATGCATAGTATTCACCTCTCATTCCTGCTGCCGAATAGTTTGCCAAAATGGTGGTACCCGTTTGTACCCCATTGTGTGATGGTTTTTTTTTTTTTTTTTTTTTGAGATGGAGTTTTGCTCTTATAGCCTAGGCTAGAGTGCAGTGGCATGATCTTGGCTCACTGAAACATCTGCCTCCAGAGTTCAAGCGATTCTCCTGCCTCAGCCTCCCAAGTAGCTGGGATTACGGGCACGCGTTACCATGCCTAATTGTTGTATTTTTAATAGAGATGGAGTTTCACCATGTTGGCCAGGCTGGTTTCAGACTCCTGACCTCAGGTGATCTGTCTGCCTTGGCCTCGCAAAGTGCTGGGATTATAGGCACGAACCCTTGCGCCTAGCCTAATATTTGTAGTTTTAGTAGAGACAGGGTTTCATCATGTTGGTCAGGCTGGTCTTGAACTCCTGACCTCAGGTGATCTGCCTGCCTCGGCCTTGCAAAGTGCTGGGATTATAGGCGTGAACCCCTGCGCTCAGCCTAAGTTTTTGTATTTTTAGTAGAGACGGGGTTTCATCATGTTGGCCAGGCTGGTCTTGAACTCCTGACCTCAGGTGATCTGCCTGCCTCAGCCTCCCAAAGTGCTGGGATTACAGGCGTGAACACTGTGCCCGGCCTGTGTGAGGGTTTTGATTGTTCCACCTGCTCCTCTGCTCGTCACTAACCCTTGGTAATTCCCGTCTTGTAGACCGGCTACTTACTAAAGGTTTACAAACTAATTCACAGGGAAAACTGAGTAAGAGACAACACAAGGGCCAAGGCAAGCCAATCACCACTTGAAAGAACACTTCTGATTGGCTATGGGGTGGATGGAAAGTTAGCCAAAAGCTTTCCCCCTGGTTCTTGGCCCATTGTATAAACTCAGGAGCTCACGAGCTCAGGAGTGGGCCAGTCTTTATTTGTGTGGCTCTTTTGGGCCTTGCAGTTTCTTCTTGTCCCAGGAAACATCATCTTATTGACTCTTGGAAACTGAAACATCTTGTTTTGATTTTCAGAGGCGGATCTTAGATGGAAGTCTTGGCTTTGCTGCAGGGGTAAGTAGCATGTAGTAGGAGAAATGGAAATTGAGGCGTACTGATTCTGACATTTGTCTGCCAAGGGTTGTCTTCAGCCCCTCCCCTTGCGACCTAGATGCATCTCTGTGCTCCTCAGGCACTAACACCTCCCTCTAATCACCTGCCATATTTATTTCCCAGCTTATCAAATGCCCGTTTCTCTTTAGACAGCAAATGAGGTTTATTTGACAGCTGCCTCAGGACTAGGAAAACAAGATCATATTTGGTAAGGGTCTAGCACAGGCCTAGCCTAATACATAGTTGGCTCTAATGAAATATACTTTTTTCCTCCCCTTCTCCCTTAAAGGATCTTTTTTATAGGCTTTTTTTTTTTTTTTTTTTGAGACAGTTTTACCCTGT
This sequence comes from Rhinopithecus bieti, assembly GCF_001698545.2. Taxonomy (NCBI): domain Eukaryota; kingdom Metazoa; phylum Chordata; class Mammalia; order Primates; family Cercopithecidae; genus Rhinopithecus; species Rhinopithecus bieti. The sequence goes on along the minus strand of NW_016807991.1, from coordinate 1,259,891 downwards.
CACCCAGGTTATAGTACAGTGGCACAATCACGGTTCACTGCAGCTTCAACCTCCCTGGGCTCAAGTGATCCTGCCAACTCAGCATCCCAAGTAGCTGGGACTGCAGGCATCTGCCACCATACTTGGCTGATTTTTTGAGTTTTTGCAGAGCTAGGGTTTCACCATGTTGCCCAGGCTGGTCTTGAACTCCTGGGCTCAAGTGATCCACTTGCCTAGGCCTCCAAAAGTGTTGGGATTACAGGTTTGAGTTATGGGACCCAGCATATTATAGACATTGTTAAATATGTAAAAATTGTGGATAGAAGCCTGTGATGCATCCCTGATACCTGTCTCCCAACTGCAATCATTATTGACATTTTGCTAATCTCAATTCACCTGTCCTCCCCCAACCTTCTTGGGAGGTTAGAATATTTTGTAAAAGCAAATCCCAGACATCATGTAATTCCACCTGTAAATTCAACACACATGTCTAACTGAATGACTTTTTAAAAATAAACATAATCACATGGCCGTTATACCTACCAAATTAATAATTCCTTTTTATGATCTAACATCCAGTCCATATTCAGATTTTCTCCATCTTTCTAAAGGTGTCATCTAATACTGTTTTGTTATAATTGGGGTCCAAACAAGGTTTCTACATTGCATTTGTTTGTTATATCTTTTAAGTCTCTTTAATTTTTTAACAGTTCATTTTTTTTTCATGCTAGTAATTTGTTGGAGAAACTGGGTCATTTGTCTCTGGAATGTTGGCTGATTACTTCCTTGTGGTGCTGTCTAACTTGTTCCTCAGTCCCCTGTATTTCCTATAAGCTAGGAGTTAGACCTGGAGTCTTGATTAGTTCAGATTCCATTTTTCAGGCATGAAGATGTCATGGTGCTGTGTATTGCAGATGTATCACCCATATCAAAAGGCATGTAATATGTGGATTTCCTTTTTAGTTGATCAGGGTTTGGTTTCTTTCCTCAGTTTTTATAGCCCTGCGATCTGGAAAAACTAGCCTGGAGGTGGAGCCTGCCAGAGGCCATCTGAGTCAGTAGCTGTTAGACTGGAGCCACTGTTCTGTCAAAAACACTGTCCTTTCCGAGCCATACACAGATGCACAGAGAGTGTTGAGAAAATTAGTTTCTAGGTCCTCAGCTTCCATGTGTTCTCTTCCCTATAACTGCTGTGCCTGAGAATGCCGGGGAAGCCAGCCCTCCTTTCCTTCCTTCCTTGGCACAGCTTCCCTTTTCCACCTTACACAAGAAAGATGCTCTTGCCTTATGACCTTGTCTCTGGGTGGCATGGTCTTCAGGCAGACATGGAGGTCCCCTTGGAATGTTGGTGCTGGCGTGGAGAAAGTGAAGGGCCCTATCTCTGATCACTGGGAACAAGTCCATTTTTTTTTCGTTTGTTTTTGAGGTGGCGTCTCCCTCTGTTGTCCAGGCTGGAGTGCAGTGGCTGGATCTTGGCTCACTGCAACCTCCGCCTCTCAAGTTCAAGCAATTCTCCTGCTGCAGGCTCCCAAGTAACTGGGATTACAGGTGTGTGCCACTGCGCCTGGCTAATTTTTTTTGTATTTTTAGTAGAGATGGGGTTTTGCCATGTTGGCCAGGCTGGTCTCGAACTCCTGACCTTAGGTGGTCTACCTGACTCGGCCTCCTAAAGTGCTGGGATTACAGGTGTGAGCCACCATGCTTGGCCCACAATTCCTTTGGCAGTTCTGATGCTGTCCTGTCCTTTGAAGGTGGAGCTAATCAAAATTGTCTGCAGAGAGATCCTTGAAAGTAATTTTCCATGATGGACTATCCTGGGATTTTGGGCCTGAGACTTGAAAGAGTACAAAGAACAGAATGCCAGTATTAGAACATCTCTTTTTTTCTCCTATCCTCTCATTTATACGAACACATTTTCTCTTTGCTTATGTTATGAAAAAGAAACAACAAAAAAGCAAAAAACCAAATAAAAATAAAATTGATGAACTCTGTCTTATTCTAGTAATGACTACTTAATAACTAGCCTCATATAGATGAATGAATTGAAAAAACAAGAAGAAAGCCCCATTCACTAACATATACATTTCAAATAGCATTTTGCTTTGTCATGTTTAATAATTATAAAATGGTTTATTATATATTTATTCTTATGAATCTGTTTCCTGTCACTAATAGTTATCATTATTAAATCCAGGAAATTGTTATTTAAGCATTTAGAGCCCTAGGCTCACAGGAAAATTTAAAGAATTAAATTAAAATGTAGACATTTATTTATTTGTGCCTTTTTTTTTTAATTTCAGTAGGTTTTGGGGGAAACAGGTGATGTTTGGTTAAAAGGATAAGTTCTTTAGTGGTAATTTCTGAGATTTTTGTGCACCCAAGCAATGTACACTGTACCTAATAGGTAGTCTTTTATTGCTCACCCCCACCCCCCGACCCTTTCCACCAGTCCGCAAAGTCCATTGTATCATTCTTACGCCTAGGTTAGCTCCCGCTTATGAGTGAAGACATGCGATGTTTGGTTTGCCATTCCTGAGTTACTTCACATAGAATAATGGTCTCCAATTCCATCCAGATTGCTGCGAATACCATTATTTCATTCCTTTTTATGGCTGAGTAGTAGTCCATGATATATATATATAGATTGGGCCATGTATATAAGATATATATATCATATTTTCTTTATCCACTCCTTGATTGGTGGGCCTTTGGGCTGGTTCTATATTTTTGCAGTTGTGAATTGTGTTGCTCTAAACATGTGTGTGCAAATATCTTTTTTGTATAATGACTTCTTTTCCTCTGAGTAGATACCTAATAGTGGGATTGCTGGATCCAATGGTAGATCTATTTTTAGTTCTTTAAGGAACTTCCACACTGTTTTCCATAATGGTTGTGTTAGTTTATATTCCCACTAGCCGTGTAAAAATGTTCCCTTTTCACCACATCCATGCCAACATCTATTATTTTTTGATTTTTTGATGATGGCCATTCTTGCAAGAGTCAGGTGACGTTGCATTCTGGTTTTGATTTGCGTTTCCCTGATCATTAGTGATGTTGAGCGTTTTATCTTATATTTGTTGGCTATTTGTATATTTTCATTTGAGAATTGTCCATTCATGTCCTTAAGCCCACTTGTTGATGGGATTGTTTGTTTTTTTCTTGCTGATTTGTTTGAGTTCCTTGTAGATTCTGGGTATTGGTCCTTTGTCAGATGTATGGATTGCAGAGGTTTTCTCCCACTCTGTGGGTTGCCTGTTTGCTGATTATTTGTTTTGCTGTGAAGAAGCTTTTTATTATCTATTTATTTATTTTATTATTTTTTGAGATGGAGCCTCACTCTGTCACCCAGGCTGGAGGGTGGTGGCGCAATCTCAGCTCACTGCATTCTCTGTCACCAAGGTTCAAACGATTCTCCTGCATCAGCCTCCCAAGTAGCTGGGATTATAGGTGCCCACCACCATGCCTGGCTAATTTTTGTATTTTCAGTAGAGGCGGAGTTTCACCATGTTGGCCATTCTGGTCTTGAACTCTGGACCTGAAATGATCTGCCTGCCTCAGCCTCCCAAAGTGCTGGGACCACAGGCGTGAGCCACTGTGCCTGGCCTACAGAAGCTTTTTAGTTTATAAGTCTCATCTATTTATCACTGTTTTTGTTGCATTTGCTTTTGGGTTCTTGATCATGAAATCTTTGCCTAAGTCAGTGTCTAGAAGGGTTTTTCCAATGTTATCTTCTAGAATTTTTATGGTTTCAAGTCTTGCATTTAAGTCTTTGATCCATCTTAAGTTGATTTTTTTGTATAAGGTGAAAGATGAAGATCCAGTTTCATTCTTCTATATGTGGCTTTCCAATTATCCCAGCACCATTTGTTGAATCGGATGTCCTTTCTCTACTTTCTGTTTTTATTTGCTTTGTAGAAGATCGGTTGGCTATAAGTATTTGCCTTTATTTCTGGGTTCTCTGTTCTGTTCCATTGGTCTACATGCCTTTTTATACCAGCACCATGCTGTTTTGGTGACTGTAGTCTTAAAGTATAGTTTCAAGTTGGGTAGTGTGATGCCTCCAGATTTGTTCTGTTTGCTTAGTCTTGCTTTGGCAATGTGGGCTCTTTTTTTGGTTCCATATGAATTTTAGGATGATTTTTTCTAGTTCTGTGAAGAATGATGGTGGTATTTTGATGGGAAGTGCATTGAATTTGTAGATTGCTTTTGGCAGTGTGGTCATTTTTACAATATTGATTCTTCCCATCCGTGTGCATGGGAGGTGTTTCCTTGTGTTTGTGTCATTTATAACTTCTTTCGGCAGTCCTTGTAGAGGTCTTTCACCTCCTTGGTTAGGTATATTCCTAAGTATTAGTATTATTATTATTTTGCAGCTATTGTAAAAGGGGTTGAGTTTTTGCTTTGATTCTCAGCTTTATTGCTATTGGTGTAAAGCAGAGCTACTGATATGTATACATTAATTTTGTATCCTGAAACTTTGCTGAATTTATGTATCAGTTCTAGAAGCTTTTTGGATGAGTCTTCAGGGTTTTCTAGGTATACGATCGTATCATCGGCAAACAGTGATGTTTGACTTCCTCTTTACCGATTTGGATGCCCTTTCTTTCTTTCGTCTGATTGCTGTGGCTGGGACTTCTAGTACTACGTTGAATAGAAGTGGTGAAAGTGGGCGTCCTTGTCTTATTCCAGTTCTCAGAGGGAATGCTTTCAACTTTTCTCCTTTCAGTATAATGTTGGCTGTGGGTTTGTCCTGGATGACTTTTATTACCTTAAGGTATGTCCCTTCTATGCTGATTTTACTGAGGGTTTTAATCTAAAATGTATGCAGATATTTATATGGCAGGGAAGTGTGATAAAGAAATCAATAACATGGCTGGGTGCGGTGGCTCATGCCTGTAATCCCAGCACTTTGGGAGGCCGAGGTGGGTGGATCACCTGAGGTCAGAAGTTTGAGACCAGTGTGACCAACATAGTGAAACCCCATCTCTACTAAAAATACAAAATTAGCTGGGCATGGTGGTGCACGCCTCTAATCCCAGCTACTTGGGAAGCTGAGGCAGGAGAATTGCTTGAACTGGGGAGGTGGAGGTTGCAGTGAGCCGAGACTGCACCCTTGCACTCCAGCCTGGGCAATAGAGAGACTCTATCTCCCAAAAAAAAAAAAAAAAAAAAAAAAAAAATCAATAAAGATTTTCTAGTATGAGAATATAGAGTTGCTTTGGGATATATTCTGTGGTGAAATAGAATTGAAAATACAATCAAGCAGAAAAAGCAATGAGGTAAGTGATTTTTGCTTTGAAAAGAGTATGCTTATGTACATTTGTGTGGGTGTGGGTGCGTGGGTGTGTGTAATGTAACATGAAACAAAATGCATCAAACAAAGAAACATAGGGCTGTTAGTGTATTCCCTGTTTTTAAGTGGAATAATGGATGGGGAATAATTCCCATCATTGGGAATATTTAGGTCTCTATTAGGTCCGCAGGATTCCACTTAAAAGACTGATGAGATGTAGGCCTTGGGCTGCTGCCACACCTGTAATCCATCACTTTGGGAGGGCTGAGGTGAGTGGATCACCTGAGGTCAGGAGCTTAAGACCAGCCTGGCCAACATGGCGAATTCCTGTCTCTACTAAAAAAAGACAAAAAACAAAAATTAGCCAGGCGTGGTGGTGGGCACCTGTAATCCCAGCTACTCGGGAGGCTGAAGCAGGAGAATCGCTTGAACCCGGGAGGTGGAGGTTGCAGTGAGCCAAGATCACACCATTGCACTGCAGCCTAGGCAACAGAGTGAGACTCTGTCTCAAAAAAAAAAAAAAAAAGACTTACCTAACTACCCATCTACCTACCTGTCTATCTATCTATCTATATCTGATCTATCTGCATATTTATATGCCTCAAATGGTATCTTCTGCAACTACTTAAACTGGAGACAAAACATTTTACATGTCAACTTACAAATGAGTGATGGGGCACTTAGTTTTCAAAATTTTTTTTTTTTTTTTTCCTGAGATGGAGTCTTGCTTGCTCTGTTACCCAGGCTGGAGTGTAGCGGTGTGGTCTCGGCTCACTGCAACCTCCGCTTCCCGGGTTGAAGTGATTCTACTGCCTTAGCCTCCCAAGTAGCTGGGATTACAGGTGCGTGCCACCATACCCGGCTAATTTTTGTATTTTTTAGTAGAGACGGGGTTTCCCCGTGTTGGCCAGGCTGGTCTTGAACCCCTGACCTTGTGATTTGCCCACCTTGGCCTCCCAAATTGCTGGGATTACAGGCGTGAGTGAGCCATGTTCCTGGCTGTTTTCAAAATTCTTATGGGGGTACAGTGAAACAAAGTTTGAAGAAATGTGTTTTTGCTGTCTTCAGCTGTTGATCAGGCATTTCGGAATCTTGTTCTAGGTTACTCTTTTAGATCAGAAGCGATTGTAAGATTCACATAGCAAAAGACAAAAACTAAAATAAAACAAGACAGGAAACAAACCAAAGGAACCAGATAGAGTGTATGAAGTTTTCAGGACATGAAGAATGAATTTGGGAGCATGAAAACGTGAACATTTAAGATGTAATTTCCTTAAAAAGAAATCACAAGGCCAGTGTATTATCACGAATGAGGAGCTCAGAGAGTTGTACTTCTGACTTTTAAAGTAGTCAGTAGAAAGAAAGATACTCTAAAGATTGTGTGTCTGTATTTATCAGAAAGAAATTATTTACTTCTCTAAAATTGTCCTTGAGCCAGACGCGGTATCTCACGCCTATAATCCCAGCATTTTGAGAGGCAGAGGAAGGCAGATCACTTAGTTTGAAAAACTAAGTGCCCCATCACTCGTTTGTAAGTTGACATGTAAATTGTTTTTGTCTCCAGTTTAAGTAGTTGCAGAAGATACCATTTTAGGCATATAAATATGCAGATAGATCAGATATAGATAGATAGACAGGTAGGTAGATGGGTAGTTAGGTAAGTAGGGAGGTAGGTAGATAGGTCGGTAGATAGATTTGTTTAAATAAAACTGTTTCATTAGTCTTTTTTTTTTTTTTTTTTTGAGACGGAGACTCACTCTGTTGCCTAGGCTGCAGTGCAATGGCGCGATCTCGGCTCACTGCAATCTCCACCTCCCGGGTTCAAGCTCAGGAGTTTGAGACCAGTCTGGACAACATGGAGAAACCCTGTCTGTATCCAAAAAACAAAACAAAACCAAAAATTAGCCAGGCATGGTGGCATGCACCTATAATCTCAGCTAGTTGAGAGGCTAAGGCAGGAGAATCACTTGAGCCTGGGAGGGGGAGGCTGCAGTGAGCCAAGGTCATGCCATCGCACTCCAGCGTGGACAACAGGAGTGAAATTCAGTCCCAAAACAGCAACAACAAGCATTATCCTTGAATATGAGGTAGTTGCACAAAGAAACTCCTGGTGGGTTCCCAGATGCATAGGGAAATGTCAGAACATCATGCGGGAGACAGTTGGGACTCAAACCCAGGGGATTTTAACAACTCAAAGTGGATTCTCATACATGTTTCCCTGAACTAGGGAAAGGCAGTACGGCCCGGGTGGCCTGGGCAGTCACAGTGGCTTGCGCTTATCATGGAATAAATTATATTTAATAAGGCCAACTCATTGGCTGGGGCAGTGGCTCTTAACTGAGGGCCATGTTGCCCTCCAGGTGGCATTTAGCACATTTGCCACGTTGGTATCTAGTGGGTAGAGGCCAGGGATGCTACTTAACATCTTGCGACACACAGGACAGGATGCATCACAGCCACAAAGGACTCTCCAACCCCAAGTGCCAGTCATGCCAAGGCCGAGAAACCCGGGTCTAGAGAATCTGTTGTATCATCTCTAGCCAGAGAGTAGAATGTGGAAAAATTCAGATGTAATAAAAAAAGGAAGAAAGTCCCCTTGTCTCTTCCCCTTCCTTCTCATAGGTCACTGCTGTCAATCCTGAGTCTGTATCCTTGGAGAAATTGTATTATGCACATGTAGTGTCAGGTCAGTGAAATGTGCCGTAATGCATGATACCATAAAGGCTTTGCTCCCTCAACCCAGTTCTGAGATGCTTTGAATATATGTCTTGAAAAAGACAAAACTGGCTACAAGACAGTTGACCGGAGTCCCATTGTACCTTGCACAGATGTCTGCACAGCACTGTAGCATGGTGTTACAGTTGGTTTGTATACATTTATGTATATGTTGTGCGTACATTGCAATACATCTGTGATATAATGCTGCAGTGACATATTTATACAATATATAATTGTTCACCAAAATAGGTGTTTCTATAAGAGATTCCAGAAACAAAGGACAAGTGTATTTTAAATATGCTTAGCAAAAATATATTTTGCAGGTTGTTTTTTCTCATTAGCAGGGCCCTGGAAGTGTTAATCATTTCTTCTTTTTTTTTTTTTTTTTTTGAGATGGAGTCTCTCTGTGTCGCCCAGGCTGGAGTGCAGTGGCGCGATCTCGGCTCACTGCCAGCTCCGCCTCCCGGGTTCCCGCCATTCTCCCGCCTCAGCCTCCAAGTAGCTGGGACTACAGGCGCCCGCCACCGCGCCCGGCTAGTTTTTTGTATTTTAGTAGAGACGGGGTTTCACCGTGTTAGCCAGGAGGGTCTCGATCTCCTGACCTCGTGATCCGCCCGCCTCGGCCTCCCAAAGTGCTGGGATTACAGGCTTGAGCCACCGCGCCCGGCCATCATTTCTTCTTAATGTCTCATCTTGGAAATTATTTGCCTATTTTTCTCCTGACTCCTTCAATTACTCTCCAAGTCTCTAGTAATCATTGTCTTTCTCTCATCAGTACCTGTGTCTAGCCTTGATTTTTTTTTTTTTTTCCTGCGGCATGAACTTAATAGGGAGAATGGTTACCATTAAAAACGTCATTATTCCCTCTCAGGATCCTAGAGTAATACAACTTCAAGGCTGGAAAAGATTTTAGGTGATTAGAATACCTTATATTTATTGAGTCCTTACTGTGTACAAGGTGTTCTGTCAAACACTCTACCTAGATCATCTGATTTAATTTTATAATAATGACTCTTTGAGGTGTATACCAGTTACTATTATTCCTCCCCACTTTACAGGATCAGTGAATTTAAATAAATTGTTCAGTATCACATGGTGAGCAGATCTGGGATTTGTTTTTTTTTTTTTTTTTTTACTACCTAGCCAGGCTAGAGTACAGTGGCGTGATCTCAGCTGAATGCAACCTCTGCCTCCCGGGCTCAAGGATTCTCCTGCCTCAGCCTCCCTAGTAGCTGTGATTACAGGCACCCACCACCACGCCCAGCTAATGTTTGTATTTTTAGTAGAGACGGAGTTTTGCCATGTTGGCCAGGCTGGTCTCGAACTCCTGACCTCAGGTGATCCACCCACCTTGGCCTCTCAAAGTGCTGGGATTATAGGCGTGAGCCACTATGCCTGGCCTCAGATCCAGGATTTGAACCCATAGTCTGACTGTAGAATTTCCACTCTTATACCACAGTGCCTCTGAGCTGATGTCTGGTCTAGCTGCCTTTGTTTACAGACAAGAAACAAGTCTGGGGAGAGTAAATGTCTTATTTAGAATTGAAAATTGCTAGATAATGACAGAGATAGGATGAAACCCAGATAAGATGTCAGGGGCTGCCAGTATTTGGCAGAGTGACCTTGGGCAAGCTCATTGGTCTTCCTGGCCTGGACCTCAGTTGACTCTGCTGAGAAATGAGGACATTGGAACGGAAGGTTCATGAAGAGCTCCTTGTTTCTGCATATTTAAAGGGATGAATTGCAGCACAGGTTAGCAAACATCTTTTCATTGTAAGGTAATTGTGAAGTGTTTCAGTTAGATTTTAGTTCACCTACTTAGGGATATGATTCATTGGTAAAATTAAGCATACAGTTGAATATCATTTTCATGCGAATGAGAAGGCAGTCATTGTCCCAAAAGACATCTGGATGAATTTGGAGTGGCTGAAACATCAGGGATCACCATTTTAATTTTGTTTGCTGTGGATCTGCTGTGTCTCTTTGGCAAGGCTTGAACCAACTAGGAATCTCTACATCAATGCCTGTTCTATCAAGGAAGAAGCACTCATGTGGAATAATAGCACCATGAAGCTGCAGAAGAGAAAGACAGTCTACCAATCAATAAACTTACTTCTAGGCATGAAAAGGCAATTTAATATCTATGATTTTATCCCATTGGGAGCAGGTTTCTTATGAAAGACATGATTTTATTAAGGAGGCTTTGGCCAAGTCTGCTTTTGTGCAGCAAGTGTTGAATAATGGTTTTTCCAAATAACTGGCTCACTGTTGGAAGTTAATGATGCTCTCCAGTGATGGCCTTTGAGTCTGGAGGCATGATGGTGTCCAGCTGTTCTCCATTTCCAAAGAGAGCTGGATGGAAAGAAATGGACTTAAATTGTAGCATGGCTGGGCACGGTGGCTCACGCCTGTAATCCCAGCACTTTGGGAGGCCACGGTGGGTGGATCACGAGGTCAGGAGTTCGAGACCAGCCTGGCCAATATGGTGAAACCCTGTCTCTACTGAAAATACAAAAAATTAGCCAGGCGTGGTGGTGGACACATTTAATCCCAGCTACTCGGGAGGGTAAGGCAGGAGAATTGCTTGAACCCAGGAGGTGGAGGTTGCAGTGAACCGAGATTGCACCACTGTACTCTAGCCTAGGTGACAGAGCAAGACTCTGTCTTGGGGCGGTGGGCGTGGAGGGGAATAATCGTAGCATGAAGTCAGGGATATTTCAGCAAGGCCCCTGGAAAGGTTTATTCTAGAGTAAATATGATTGAGGGAAAGTCCAGGGGAGGGAGCAGTCATTGAACTGGGTCTTTGGAAATGCTAGCTTTTATACTATCGACTCTATAGATCCTGGATTGAGAAATTAATAATTGCTGCTACCTTTTTTTTTTTTTCCATCTTACTGCCTGAGAGGTAGGGAAGCCTGATATGTTTTCTCGGAGACTTTTTATGGAATTGGAATGTGAGGTGTCTTGGACCACACTGAGATTGGCTGGGCCACAACCAAAGCAGCACAAGACCATATGCAGGGAATGGGCTCATGGGCTCTGAGGAGGCTCCTGCAAAGATCATTGCTGTCCCTCTGAGCTGTGGTTTTTAGGAGGCTGGGAGAAATGAAAGACCCTGAGATGACCTCCCTGGGATGGTGACCTCCCAGGGATAAAGGAGAGAGCCAAAGAGTGCTTGGACCAAGAGCAGATCCGTCCCCAGCATCACCCAGGCCTGACTTCCTAGGCCTGACCTTGGAAGTTTTGGGACAGTTGTCTAGGGTGTAACTCCTCTCTTAAATTTGCTTTTTAAGGGTTTAGGGAGTTGGGGAGCCCCAGGGCCTCCAAGGTTCTATTCTTTGCAGGTTTGCTTGTTCTGCACTGGTATGCAATGACAAGGGAGGTGACTTTTGTCTATCTTAGGGCTATGGCTGCATTTTGGGTGGGCAGTCAACAAAGAGGTGAGATGGTGTAATAGGGTTGGTTTGGTAGGACCTTGAGCTACCTGCCCCAGATGCCCCATTTGACAAGCCCAGTGTGGCCTGGTGCCTGAAGAGGACATGGGGGAGGGTCCCTCTCTAACCATTATTCACAGCGTGGTTGCCGGGTCCATGGCACAGGTGCTGTGGGCACCCACTGCCTGCTGACGTGTTGCTTCCTGCATAGCAATGCTACAAGACACTGGCACTCCACACTCTCATAATCGGGGCATTAGGACCCTTAGATTTTATGTGATGAGGAGTTGGCATTTTATTTTGTTTTATTTTTGGGGTGGAGTCCCACTCCGTCACCCAGGCTGGAGTGCAGTGGCACAATCTTGGCTCACTGCAACCTCCGCCTCCTGGGTTCAAGAGATTCTTGTGCCTTGGCCTCCCGAGTAGCTGGGCTTACAGGCGCCTGCCACCATGTCCAACTAATTTTTGTATTTTTAGTAGAGATGGAATTTTACCATGTTGACCAGGCTGGTCTTGAACTGCTGACCACAAGTGATCCTCCCACCTCAGCCTCCCAAAGTGCTGGGATTACAGGCATGCGCCCAGCCAGCATTTTATTTTTAAAGACCGCTGATAGTCAATTTCCAATGAGAAAATGGCTGTGCATTGGCAAAGGTGAACATTCTCAAACCATGTGAGGCACGGGCAGGAGACCCTGAACATAATTTGAGAGACAAGCCTGACTGCTGGCCTGGCACTCCCAGTCCCCAAACACTAGTGGTTTTTGTGAGCTTGCGGCTCCCTGACTCCCGATTCCGCTGGGAGGAAGACGAAGTCTTGCTTCAAGGAGGGGGGTGGCACAAAGTGGGGAAGGAAGGAAGAAGAAAGGGAAGCAAAACACTCAGGAAGGAGACAGATGATGATTATTATTTTTGTATTTTTTCTTTTCAGTTTCGTGCTTCAGATTTCCAATGTCATTATCCACAGTGTGGGGGAGGAAGTGATACACATCACCTTCTCTGTGCCGCGATGGGAAGTAACAGCCTTTGTCTTGACGCATGAGCCCACGTGTATGCTGTTGTCCTATTGAGCAACTGGGTTGGTGTGGCCCTGAGGCCTGCTCGGAGCCCTGCAAACAGTCTCTGTCTGTCCCCATCCCCTTCCCCTTTCCTCCCACGTTCATACTCTGACTGCGTGCGTGAGTGGCTGGCACCCCTGCCTCCCCTCCTACCTTTCTGCTTTTCCCTGCAGGCCTGGGCCTCTGTATTGATAGGGCCACAACGTTCTCCCTGTGAAGATCTTCCTCTTTGTTTGGGGGCATCCTTCCCTGTTCCTATGAAGGAGATGGCGGGAGTGACTATATGTGAGTGACAGGCAGAAGGTTCATAAGGGGCCTAGAGATTCAGTTTAAATAGTCAGGGGTAAGTGCCCTAAAGTTGCAATAACTCTTGTTAGTTTCTCTATAGGAACAGGTAGATGTTTAATAGATATTCCTTTAGGGCAATCGGCTCATTTTTTATTCATTCATTCTTTTGTTTGTTTAGCATTTATTGAGAACTTGCTGTATTGCAGTCACTGTACCGAGTGCCAGGGGTTTGAAGAAGTGATGGGAGATGGCCTCTGTGTGTAAGGAAGTTGTGTTTTAGTGGAGAGATAGGCAAAGTACACGGGTGCCTTAAATTCAGCCTGCTGCCTGTTTTTGTAAATAAAGATTTGTTGGAACACAGCCATGCCTATTTGCGGAAATATTGCATGTAATTGCTTTTGGACTACAATGGTAGAGTTGAATAGCTTCTACAGGACTCTATGGCCCCAAAGCCTAAAATATTTACTATCTGGCCCTGGAGAGAAGAAGTTTGCTGGCCCCTGATGCAGTGTTTATGACACGGTTTTCTGAGGTCTGGTGGCAGTGAACTGCCTGAGCAAGAACCATCAGGACCACTGTGCTGGAAGAATGCTCCCTGGAATGTCTGGTGTTCCCAACTGGGTGATTTCCAGGGGGTCACGACGTCACCACTTTGTGATGGACCCTCCCAAACAAGGCTTGCTCTTCATTTAGGAGCTCAGTGCTGCAGCAAGTCTTCCTTTGCTCAACCTTTGCCTTCAAAGAATCTTCAGGGGCTGGCTTTGTGAGTGAAGCATGGTGAGTTATCTGGGCCCTTTTGCTCCATTCTTCTTGTCACAAAGGAAACTGTTTCAAGACAGATGGCCAAGCCAGAAGTGTGCCATTTGAGATTGTGAGGGAAAGCTAGCTCAAGCAACACTCAGATTTGCAACGGTCACTATCACCTGTAGTCTAGCAGAGTAAGCTAACTTGGCCTCATGTCCTTGGTAATTCACTTCCAAGGAGTTCTCTGGCTTTGGGGAAGTTCTCTTCATTCTGTTGCATTGGTTCTCCACCCTGGCTGCACGTTAGAATCACCTGGAGAGCTTTAAAAAACCCCAATGCCCTGAACATACCGTGGATTAACTACCACAGAATCTCTGAGGTTGGGGGATGGAGGGACCCTAGGATAAGGCACCAGTAATTTTTAGAGCTCCCCAGGTGTATTAGTTCATTTTCATGCTGCAGATAAAGACATAGATCATGCTGCAGCCTTGATCTCATGAGACTTATTCACTATCATGAGAAGAGCATGGGAAAGGCCCGCCCCCATGATTTAATTACCTCCCACCGTGTCCCTCCTACAACACATGGGAATTGTGGGAGCTACAGTTCAAGATGAGGTTTGGGTGGGGACACAGCCAAACCATATCACCAGGTGACTGTGACATGCAGCCAAAGCTGGGAACCCCTGTTCTAATCGGGACTGTGATTTAATGAAGGATGAGCTGCTGTTTGGAAAAAGCAGACTCCCTTCAAAGGCTCCATGTAACTTTGAGGCTAAGAATTCAACTGAGCTAATCCTTAGGGTTCGGGTCACAGTCAGAAGAGCTCTGGACATAAAGGATGGGGCCCTGGAGCTTGGATGACGGAAGCCTGGGAGGAGGCTGTCACCTCTCGTGTCTAGCTGCAGCCCTGTCTATAGAAGGCTCATACTTGTCATTAGTCTTGGTTCTTAAGACCGGTTGATCTTGATACCAGCCTGAGTTGGGGGCAGTTGTCATACTTTCAGGTTCATTTTCCAGTTGGTCATGCGATACTGGTCAGCCTCCAACTGGGAACTCGGGCCTGTCCTCTGGGCCTGGCTCCTTGGCTCTCATAAAAGAAAGATGGCAGGCAGGATCTTTCGTGCTTGAAAAGTTTGAGCTTGAGTTTGAATTCTCTCTTGATGCACAGTGCCTGTTGGATCACATACTATGTCTGAAAAATCTCAGGCTGGCAGAGACTTGTGGGAGTCATCTCAGGCAGCCCTCTGCCATCAGACAGGACAATACTTCATCGAATCCAGACAGATGGTAGGAGTAGATTGTTCCCAAAGACATTTGTGAAGCAAGACTTTATACTTTTTTTTTGTAACCTAATTGAGTGTTTAGCTAGCTTGTTGGAAACTTATCTGATCTAAATGTCTTCTGCTGCAATTTAAATAATAGGGAGTAGCTGACATCATTTTTCTTATGCATCTTAGTACTAGTCCCATGAAAAACCACTTACTGAGTGTCAATTATTTTGAAAGATACCCTGAGTGCAAAGGATCAAAGTTAATATTAGTTCAGTTTTATCCTTTAGCCTTTGCATGTCAAGACTAAATCCATGTACAGATTATTAACACAAGGGCTTTGTGGAGAGGCTGCGGTTGGATTGCATATTATTGCTTTTTAGCAGTGGCTTGCTCATAAAAGGGGAGAAGAGCCAGTAATCAAAGCTTTGTCAAGGGCCTGTGTAATTTTAGAGTTGGCCCAAACGTGTTCTGTTTGCAGAATAACCATTTGTTTCTTTCTTTGGAGAACAGCTGCTCAGAACGTGGGAGCAGGGAGAGAACTGTCTTCAGGCCAAGCCCTCAATCATTTAGTGAGCACTTACTATGTGTAAGGCATTGTGGGAGAGCATGCAAAGAAGCAAGATATAATCCCTCCCTGCAAGGAGCTCAAGGTCGGCTGGGGAGAAAAGTCACATTTGCCTGTCGTTATGAGGCAGGTCAGCATGTGGTTGTTAAGAAGGTAATGAACAAAAGGTGCTGGAAACTCAAGTGACAGGGAGGTTACTTCTAGTTGGGGAATTAGGATTTCTTCATGGATGAGCTTGGGTGGGAGGGATAGGTTGAGTTTTGACAAGTAAGAATGGGAGTGGGGAAGAGAGGGTAGGAGAAGGAAATGCATTATAGGCAGAGGGAACAGAAAATTGGAAGCATAAGAGTGGAAAATACAGGGCTTTTGGCAGCATAGTTATTCGTTTGGTTGGGAGGTGATGCCAGAGAGGTAGGGTGGGGCCCATACGTGATCAACTTATAGTTCCTTAGAAAGGAGTTGTGCTCTGTTCTCTAGATTGATGAGGGAGTTCCTGGAGAGGTTTTTGAGAAGGGGACATGATCAGAGCTGTGCTTTCAAGAAATACATTCTGTTGGTAGCAGATAGACTGGCCATGGGTGTGCACAGGGGGAGGCTGGCAGTTGAGAAACAGGATGGAGGTTCTTGAATTTAGGTGAAAGGTAATAATGAGGCTTTGACTTTGGACAGAGGCATAGGAGATGGGAAGTGTGAGAGATAGTCCTGCTGGAGAACCTAGAGGACTTGGCAGTCCTTTGATTGTGAAAGTAGTCAAAGCTGTTCAAGCTTATGACAGGAACTGTGTGTCTGGGGCCAACTCCCCAGGGGCTGTTAAAAGAGTTTGGCATCACTGTTCTGCCTGTTGGACTGAGGGGGGACTCTACCAGAAATGAGGAGGCTGGGGGTCTGCTAGGCTTACATCAGGTCTGTCTCGTTTGAGTGAGTTTGTACTTTGGAATCCGCATGTGTTGGGGTGGTCTCCATGGCAACCTAGACACCTACAACTAGTTGTACTGGTAGTGATGTTTCCTGCTTCTCTGCTTATGTGATCCATATCTATGAGGATTAGATTTGACTGAGAGTAACTGAGACCTGAAAAATAGTGGCTCAAACAAGAAAGACCCCTCTTCTGTAGAAGAAATCTAGAGACCATGGCTGGGAAAATAGGTTCATGGAGTCAGCAGGGATCTAGACTCCTTTTTTGCTCACTGCTTTGCCCAGAAGGGCAGCCTTTGTCTTTCTGGCCCAAGGTAGTTGCTGGAGCTCAAGTCATCACATCTGCCTCCCATGCTGCAAAGTGGCAGGAGGGAGGTAGATGCCCTGAAAGTCCTGCACAGCAGGTCCACTTACATTTTGTTGGCCAGAACTTATTCATATGACCTAATGTAGCTGCAAGGAATGCTGGGACACATGTTGTTTTAGCTATGCAGTAGTTTGCCCAGCTAAATGTTGATATTCTGTTACTGAAAGAGAGGGCAGAATGGAAACTAGAGCAAGCACTCAGCACTCTTATGGCTAGTGCAGAGAGAACTTTTAGCCCTAATTCTGTTATTGATTTACCTTCTCAGTGTATATTTTGTATGTTGCTTTTAAAATGAGTTATTTCTTTCTTTAGTTTCATTTGAAAGGAAGAAGTAATACATGAACTTGGTAAGAAATTCAAGTAGTAGTACAAAGGGTATATGATAAAAATAAGTCCCTTAGTCTGTGTATTAGCTAGGACTTTTGGGATCATGAATGATAGAAAACCTAACTCAATCTGGCATAAAGAAGAAATAAAATGTGTTGGTCTATGCAGTTGAAATATCTAGGAGTAGGCCGGGTGCGGTGGCTCACGCCTGTAATCCCAGCACTTTGGGAGGTTGAGGCAGGTGGATCACGAGGTCAGGAGATCGAGACCATCGTGGCTAACACAGTGAAACCCCGTCTCTACTAAAAATACAAAAATTAGCTGGGCATGGTGGCAGGCATCTGTAGTCCCAGCTACTCGGGGCTGAGGCAGAAGAATGGCGTGAACCCAGGAGGTGGAGCTTGCAGTGAGCTGAGATCGCACCACTGCACTCCAGCCTGTGTGACAGAGCGAGACTCCGTCTCAAAAGAAAAAAAAAAAAATCCAGGAGTAGAACTAGTATCAGGGCACTGCTAGACTCTGTGGATCAAAGGATATCACCAGCACCTGGTTTTTCTCCATCTTCTGGTCCTGCTTTTCCCTGTGTGGCTCCACTTTCAGGCTGTTTCCCATGACAGGCCAATTACTCCTGGCCCATGAAACTTGAGCAGGATGTGTGCTCATCCCTGAATACTAATGTATATTGTCAGGGGATATAGTGTATTCATGGCCAAGCCTGGGCCATGTGTCCTGTCCTCCCTCCTCCCACCATTAGAGTAAATAACAAAGATAATAAGGACGAATAATGGAGGGAAAAGTGATTCCTCCAAAGCAAATTAAGGTGTTTTTGCCAAAGTAGGTGTAATGGATGTTGGGTAGTTAACATACAGTAAACATGGAGTATGGTTAGAAAACATCTCAAAACTTAGTAGCTTAAGACAACAACAATTTATTTCTCGTGGTTCTAGGTTGGCTAGGCTCAGCTGGGTGGTTCTTCTGCTGGTCTTGCCTGGGGTCAGTCATGAGGCTGTGGTCATTTGGCAGTTCCACTACACTGGAGAGTACAAGGGCCTCACTCAGGTCTGGGGTCCTGGAGTTTGTTGCCTTTTGCCTGGCCCTCTCCATGTGGTTGCTCATGGTTCAGTAGTGTAGCCCAGGCTTCTTTACGTGGCAGTGGAAAGCTCCAAAAGGTGAAGGTGGAAACCGGACAGTCTGTTTCTCTAGTTTCTAGTTCTCAGTAGGTGGAGCCTACAAAATGTCATGGCCATGCTTTGCTGTCTACCACCTCTCCGTCGCAGAGGTGACACCTGTTCACAGTCCAGCCTTCCAGAATCAGTATTCCTTTTTTGGTGCCAAGTGCCTTCATTGTGGCCATTCTCAGCTGTCACTTGATCCCTACACTGGGCCTCCCCTTTGTCTTGTTTTCTCCGTCCTGCCTCTGAGCTTCCCTTTGGGCACCAGCTCCCATCCAGTGAGAAGAAGTGCTGGCTTTCTAAGTGTCTATTCAGTTTACTAACTTAAACATTGGTGGAAAAAATTCGAAGCCCCAGTTAAGCCTAATGTGTTCTCTGTTTGTAAGCAGTGGAGAGGTAAAACCTTTGTGGGCCCAGATCAGTCATAGGTGTTCTGGATCTGCTGAGAGGAAAGGATTTCAGCTAAACTCTCAGTCCAAGGGCTGTGTTGTTCTGGAAGCAAGAATTAGCTGTTGGGTGAGGTGACATTCTGTGGCTGACAGTAACTTAATATCTTCAGAATCTTTTTGCTTCGGGGAAGGATTCCTTACCTCCTGAGAACAGGTATGCCCAGGCTGTGGAATTGGAAGAGGCAGGGGAGAGAGAACTTTTTTATATTCTAAGCTTCAGCATGACTTGGTTTTGTTAACCTGCTCCTGTATTACCTTTATCTTTTTATTTTTATTTTATTTTTTGAGCTGGAGTCTCACTCTATTGCCCAGGCTGGAGTGCGGTGGTGCAATCTCGGCTGACTGCAACCTCTGCCTCCTGGGTTCAAGTGATTCTCCTGCCTTAGCCTCCTGAGTAGCTGGGATCACAGGCACCTGCCACTATGCCCAGCTAATTTTTGTATTTTTAGTAGAGATGAGGTTTCACCATGTTGGCCAGACTGGTCTCAAACTCCTCACCTCAAGTGATCTGCCAGCCTCAGCCTTCCAAAGTGCTGGGATTACAGACTTGAGCCACTGAGCCTGGCCTTTTTTTTTTTCTTTTTCTTTTTTTTTAAGGATCCAATAATTCTCTTTCACAATCAAGAATCAATATCTTTCCCTCTTTGCTGGGGAGACTCTATCTCATTTTATAAATTTAATTTATAGATATAAAGACACTGACCGAGAGCAGGAGGGAGAAAGGGGAAGCCCTGTCTTGGTGTTCCTCAGGCAGGGGTATGGGGCAGAGTAGGGGGATACAGTGCCAAACTGTGTTTTTTCCCCCTCTCATTGAACCAACCCCTCATCTCCCTGCTGCCAAGTGTGGTGAGAAGAGAAGCATGGAGACCAGAGGAGCTGACATTATGGGCTGAGAATCCTTGCTCTCTGCTTTTCCCAGGGCCTGGAGAGGTTTGCCGGCTACAGGATTGGCTGCTGGATGGATCAAGAGGTTTTCTTGGCCTCATTCCACTTCCCTTCCCTGGTGGCTTCCACCCTAAGGAATACGACCTTAGGAGTCCCTGTGAGCACCTTTGCAATACTGCTGCTTTCCTTAAAGAGGGGGACCTCCTCTCTGGGCAGCTGAAGCCAGGAAGCAGAACTGCATCCTACACAGTAATAAAGAGAGTGTTTCAGCACAGATGGGGAGTCTGGAGCCCTAGGTTGTATTTCTAGTTGAGCTGCTTACAGTCCCCATGATTAGCCACAAGTCCTTTAACCTCCAGGGATCTCAAGGCTCCACAGAGACTGAAATCCTTTCCCTCCCAATTTGTGCAAATGGTGGGAGGATAAATTCAGTCATGATTGTTTAATGCTTCTGTGCCCTCCAGAGAAAAGAAAGAACAAAATACCAGGGAGACAAACTTTTTAAATAGCTTGTTGGTGGAAGCTGATCGTTGCTGCCACTGTGCCCTGGCTTTTAATCCCACATCTGACTTTGGCTCAGGGCCATGAGCCACAGTGCTTGGTTTCTGTAGACTCACTGAACACCAAACCAAATAGAACCATCAGGCCCGATGGTGAGAATTGTGTGTCTGACACACAGGTGAAGGGGAGGCTTCACACCGACCTATGCATAGGTTTTCTTTCTTTTTTTTTTTATTTCCTTTTTTTGCTATAGCATTTCTTTGGAAATGTCTCTCAATTTCTGAAGCTCTGGTGTTCTTGTAGAGAAATCAACCAAGACAGCCCTGGAGCTAAATGAGTTAGTTCTCCAGGAGGGTGGAAAAAATAGATACCTGTTAAATACATAAACAAGGGGAAAAACGGATTAGTATTGTATTTAAGACGGAGGTAGGGACACACAGTCATTGCCTGTGCATAAACTTTAAATAGATTACAGATGTGAATTTGCTGAACACTTTGTAATTATGCATGAAGATTTCTGTGTGGTGGGGAGTATCCATGGGCTGATGGCAGTGAACATTTGCATCTTATGGACTCAGGAACCCCAAATATTATTATGTGACACTAGTTTACTGCTTTATACTTTTCAAAGCACTTTCTCATCCGTTACCTCATCTGACCCTTGTAATAATCTTGTGGCCATAAGTTTTATTTATTTATTTATTTATTTATTATTATTATTTTTTGAGATGGAACCTTGCTGTGTCGCCCAGGCTGGAGTGCAGTGGTGCGATCTCGGCACACTGCAACCTCTGCCTCCTGGGTTCAAGTGATTTTCCTGCCTCAGCCTTCAGAGTAGTAGTTGGGATTACAGGCATGCGCCACCGCACTTGGCCTTGAAAAGCTTCTTTTACCCTGTGAAAATACATTTTGACATAATTTGTTAAAGTCTTGCAGCATTTAATCATATTAGAGTTTATAAGAGTCAAAGATACATGAGGTTCTATTAGCAGCGTAGGCCTTCCAGTAATTATTTCATAAGGGGTCAATCTGTATATCCCAGTGAGAGTGGATCTGATTGCCATTAAAGCTAATGGTAGTACCTTTGGCCAAGTCAATCCAACCGATTCAGTTACCTTTGCCAATTTCATTTTTAAAAATGCCTTTTGTCATTTTTATCTTTCCAAAAGACTGAGTGAGGGTGATAGAGACAATGCTGGTACCTTGTGCTCATAACATTTTAACTCTTTTATAATTTTTCCAAATAGATTCCTCTGTCACTAGAGATTTTGACAGGGATGTCCTCTCAAGCACGGGTCCCCAACCCCTAGCAAGCTCCCAAGACTTACTGGTCTGTGGCCTGTTAGGAACTGGGCCACGCAGCAGGAGTGATGGCAGGCGAGTGGCCAAAGCTTCATCTGTATTTGCAGCCACTCCCCATTGCTCTCATTACCTCCTGAACTCCTCCTATCAGATCAGCAGCAGAATTCGATTCTCACAGGAGCACAACTCCTATTGTGAACTGCACGTGCGAGGGATCTAGGTTGCGGTCTCCTTATGAGACTCTAATGCCTGATGATTTGAGGTGGAACAGTGTCATCCCAAAACCATTCCCTACCCGCAATCCATGGAAAAATTGTCTTCCATGATACCTGTCCCTGGCGCCAAAATGTTGGGGACCACTGCCATAAAGGAAATAAATTTTGTAATAACTTCCTAGCTACTGTCACAGCATTAGCCTTTCTACATGGGAAAGTTTCTATCCAACCAGGAAACATGCAAACTATTGCAAGAACATACTGATATCCTATTGAAGGTGGCGATTGAATGATGTTCAAATGGCCTATCAGGTAGCAGAAGTGTATCATCTAAAGTTTTTTTTTTTTTTTTTTTGAGACAAGGTCTGGCACTAGCACCCAGGCTAGAGTGCAGTGGCACAGTCTTGGCTCACTGTAACCTCCTCTGCCTCCCAGGTGGAAGCCATCCTCCTACTTTGGCCTCCCAAGTAGCTGGGACTACAGGCGTGCACCACCACACCCAATTTTTGTATTTTTTTTTAGAGATGGATTTTTGCTGTGTTGCCCAGGCTGGTCTCGAACTTGTGAGCTCATGTGATCCGCCTGCCTAGGCCTCCCAAAGTGCTGGGATTACAGGTGTGAGCTCCTGCGCCCAGCCTCATCTGAAGTTTTGGTTGTCCTTCCAAGATTATGAATTTGACAAACTAAGCACTGGTTACAAACCATCCCAGTAATTCTAGAACAGTCTCCACACCATTATTTTTCCATAATTTGTTTTATTTTGTCTACAGTATTTCGAAGAGTCATGGAACACAGGATTTTTTTTTTTTTGGAGACAGGGTTTCAGTTTGTCACCCAGGCTGGAGTGCAGTGACGTGATCACACGAGGTCACTGCAGCATTGACCTCTTGGGCTCAAGTGATCCTCCTACCTCAGCCTCCTGAGTAGCTGGGACCACAGATGTGGGCCACTACACCCGGCTAATTTTCGTATTTTTTTGTAGAGATAGGGTTTCACCATGTTGCCTAGGCTGGTCTTGAACTCCTGAGCACAAGCAATCCACTCGCCTCGGCCTCCCAAAGTGCTGGGATTATAGGCATGAGCCACTTGCCCAGCCTGCATAGAACTTTTAATGATGGAAGCTTTAAGGACTCAAAAAAGACAAAGTAGTTGTCTAAGCCCTCCGTGAGTCTACACTTAATGTTGAATTTATATCCTTTCAAGTACACGTTTTATTTCTCCAATGAAGATGCATAACCCTGTCCAATGAATAGGTCATCATGGTGATTTGACTTGGATAAATCTTAGGGAGTTCATTCAGCTTCTGTATCTTAACAATTTCACAACCAACTTAGCATGGAAATCTGCCAAAACATTTCTTTAGTATTTAATTAATTCTTGTCCTTTTGATGGTGAGTTAACAGTTTTGTGAACCACTGAGTTTCTTCATACGAGTTCTGAGAATTTTTTTGTCTTGAGACGGAGTCTTGCTCTGTTGCCCAGGCTGGAGTGCAGTGGTGCAGTCTCAGCTCACTGCAACCTCTGCCTCCTGGGTTGAAACGGTTCTCTTGCCTCAGCCTCCCGAGTAGCTGGGACTACAGGTGCCCGCCACCGCGCCCGGCTAATTTTTTGTATTTTTAGTGGAGACGGGGTTTCACCATGTTAGCCAGGATGGTCTCGATCTCCTGACCTTGTGATCTGCCCGCCTCGGCCTCCCAAAGTGCTGGGATTACAGGCGTGAGCTACCGTGCCTGACCATTTTAAACAATTTTCCAGAACACATATGAGTAAAACTCAAAGAAGGTTCAGCATGACTTATTTTTTGACAGTACTTGCCATATAATTCAGTATACCAACTAAACCTAAATAATGTAATATCTTCCCTTTACAAGGTGAGAGATATATCCTTTGAGGCTTTATCAGGGCCCACCTAGAGAATCCCAAAGTTAATTCTTGATCAGAAAGACTAAATTTAGAGTTTGACTTTGGTTTAAATATCAAAGGTTTAAAACATTTCATCAAAATGGAACCACAAGTCACTATGAAATAATAGTCATTAATTTTACTGGAGTGATATAGATTTCAAAGGTGAATATAGAAAGCAACATATTTGGAGGAAAACCTTAGCTCTTTAATAGTTTTCTATAGTTATCAAAACCTGATAAAGACAACGTGAAGGACAAAAGTTATTTTGGTAGAACGCAGAGTCTTCATTTCCTTTGCCAGTTTCCTAAAAGGTAAAGAAACTCCCCAACTTTTTTTTTTTTT
>NW_016807991.1:1213155-1235629 GCF_001698545.2 Rhinopithecus bieti | reverse complement strand
TTTCTTTTTTTTTTTGAGACAGAGTTTCACTCTTGTCACCCAGGCTGGAGTGCAATGGCGTGATCTCGGCTTACTGCAACTTCTGCCTCCCGGGTGCAAGCGATTCTCCGGCCTCAGCCTCCCAAGTAGCTGGGATTACAGGCACCCACCACCATGCTTGGCCAATTTTTGTATTTTTAGTACAGACAGGTTTCACCATGTTGGCCGGACTGGTCTCGAACTCCTGACCTCAGCTGATCCACCTGCCTCGGCCTCCCAAAGTGCTGGGATTACAGGTGTGAGCCACCGCACCCTGCTGATCACAATAAAATTTCTTTCACATGATTCACCGTCCACAAACCTACAACCTTCTTATATTCCATCAGTTATTTATTTATCCTATCTATACCTTCCCTCTTGTTCATTTTGGGGCAACCTGTCATTCTATATTAGGGTGAAAATTACTCTCTTTTTTTCCTTAACAAAGACGCATATTTCATACCTCATAACTTCACTTACCAAAAGCATATCTTTTTTTCCCTTGCATATGGAATTGTTTCCTATATTATTTTCAGTTTGTTTGTTTGTTTGTTTGTTTTGTATTGTTTATTGAGACAGTTTCAGTCTTGTCGCCCAGGCTGGAGTGCAATGGCACGTTCTCAGCTCACTGTAACCTCAGCTTCCCAGGTTCACGTGATTCTCCTGTCTCAGCCTCCTGAGTAGCTGGGAGTACAGGAGGCCACCACCACGCCCGGCTAATTTTTGTATTTTTGGTGGAGACAGGATTTCACCATGTTGGCCAGGCTGGTCTCAAACTCCTGACCTCAGGTGATCTGCCTACCTCCGCCTCCCAAAGTGCTGGGATTATAGGCATGAGCCACTGTGCCTGGGCTTATTTCCAGTTTTAATTAGCTTATATTGATTTGAATTTTAAACTGTTACTAACCTTAATTTCTAGTGGAAATATAGGAAGTAAAACAATTTTAAACTCTTATATACTAACATTTCATGAATATACATTTATAATTTCTAGAAATATGTGCTTCCTCCTAGAACAATGTTTTCATGTTTATGAGCAAACCCAAATATATTCACCTTCTCTATATTGTACAAAACCAAGATGCCAAAGTAGTTATACTTGAAACTTATGTTTAGCAGTTAATGTTCTAGTATTTTAACTAAGAAATGACTCAGACATTTTATAAATATCTATTACTTTAAAATTCCAAATTGCTGCAAAAGATTTTTGAAACAATGACAAATTCATTTATACACTTTTATGCGGTCCATATTCACCTAATTTATTCGTTTTTTTAAACAGTTATTATTTAATTGCTCACTAAACAAAACTAGCCATTGAAAGCATTCAAGAAGTGCCACCCCAAAATATGTTGCTGTGGTAGTCAGATTTTTGGCATATTAATTACTTTGAGTTGAAGGCAAAATACAGGGCAAGGCTCCTGAGTTCTCTTTCATCTGCCAAAAGACAGATCCTACAAAAGGAACTCAGATGTGTCATTCTTCTGAAGATTAACTTTCTCTATTTTTTGAGATGGAGTTTTGCTCTGTCGCCCAGGCTGGAGTGCAGTGGTGTGATCTCAGCTCAGTGCACCCTCCACCTCCCAGGTTCAAGCAATTCTCTTGTCTCTTTCTCCCTAGTAGCTGATATTACAGGCTCCTGCCACCACGCCTGGCTAATTTTTGTATTTTTAGTAGAGAGGGGGTTTCGCCATGTTGGCTAGGCTGGTCTCAAATTCCTGACCTCAGGTGATCTGCCCGTCTGGGTCTGCAAAAGTGCTGGGGTTACAGATGTGAGCCACTGCGCCCGGCCAAGATGAACTCCTATCACAGGAGAGGAGATTGGAAGGCCACCCCAGCTGGCCCATTATCTGTTCTTCCAAGGACCCGTCTATCTTTTCTGCATGACTCTGCAGATACTTTATCCCCTGACTGTTCTCATTCTAGCAAGGGGATTGAATCAGAGGACACTTCGATTATTCATTATTGCCCCCAGGGATTGTCAGCCAGCCTGATAACCAGATTTCAGGCCTAAATACTATTATTTGCCAAGACAAACGAACATGCAAGCCCGGTGAAGACAAAATGGTGAAAGGCAAGTTCTGTTAAACAGAGTTAAGTCTTGACCTTCTCCATTTTGAAAGTTTCTAGTGATTTAGGGTGCAAAGAGGGAGACACCCCCACAAGTGGAGACTTTTCCCACAGAAGTAAATTTCTTTTCCAAAAAGAAAAGACAGAGAGAGTTTCAGACAAAATAACTAGATGGGCAGCTTCCCAAGCCAGCCTGTGTTTTCTTTTTTCTTTTTTGGAGATAGAGTCTTGCTGTGTCACCCAGTCTGGAGTGCAGTGGCACGATCTTGGCTCACTGCAACCTCCATCTCTGGGGTTCAAGTGATTCTTGTGCCTCAGCCTCCCCAGTAGCTGGGACTACAGGCGCCTACCAATGTGCCTGGCTAATTTTTGTATTTTTGTGGAGATGGGGTTTCACCATGTTGGCCAGGCTGGTCTCGCCCTCCTGACCTTAAGTGACCTGCCCGCCTCAGCCTCCCAAAGTGGTAGGATTACAGACGTGAGCTACCACTGCTGGCCTCAGCCTGCGTTTTCTAACTAGATTACTGAGTTCAGGTGGAAACCCATTAATGAACAGGGCTGAATTTAAGATTTTCACCAAACCATAAAAGTGGCTAAAGAAGCAGACCCCATTGATCTGAGAGCTTAACTTTTATAAATAATTTTATTTGTTTCTGTTTTTAAGATTGGAAGGTAACTAAGAAAAAGTAAATTCAGACTAGGCAGAGGAGGATAGAAAGATGGAGAAAAGGTGCGGTCAGAATTGTCAGTCAACATAAAATATTTTTTTTCATCAATGAGTCACTTAAGCTTTCTATTTGCCTTTTATAAAGAGTCTATTAAAAGAGTAAAAGAGGCAATGTTTAGGCCAGGCACGGTGGCTCACGCCTGTAATCCCAGCACTTTGGGAGGCTGAGGCGGTTGGATCACGAGGTCAAGAGATCGAGACCATGATGAAACCCTGTCTCTACAAAAAATTCAAAAAATTAGCTGGGCATGGTGGTGGGCGCCTGTAGTCCCAGCTACTCGGGAGGCTGAGGCAGGAGAATGGTGTGAACCTGGGAGGTGGAGCTTGCATTGAGCTGAGATCGCACCACTGCACTCCAGCCTTGGCGACAGAGTGAGACTCTGTTTCAAAAAATAAATAAAATAAATAAATAAATAAATAATAACATAAAATGAAAGAGGCAATGTTTGATTCATTTAATCATTTAGATGCCTCTGCAAACCATTTAAAAATGCATCCTGGCCAGGTGCAGTAGCCCATGCTGTAATCCCAGCACTTTGGGAGGCCGAGGCAGGTGGATGGCTTGAGCCCAGGAGTTCGAGCCCAGCCTAGGCAAGATGGCGAAACCCCATCTTTAAAAAAAAAAAAAAATGATATATATCCCACAAAAAATTAACTGGGCATGGTTGCAGGTGCTTGTAGTCCCAGCTACTCAGGAGGCTGAGGCAGGGAGGATCAATTGAGCTCAGGAGGCAGAGGTTGCAGTGAGTTGAAATCATACCACTGCACTCCAGCCTTGGTGACAGAGTGAGACTGTATCTCAGGAAAAAAAAAAATGCATCCCATTGTTTTTTGGGGATTTTGATTCTTCCTTTCCTAATGTGCCTCACAAATAAAAATTATATATAGGTTTAAACTTCCCCACTGTGGCCACTGTAACTCTAAATCTTCTTGGTAAGGTTCTCTCATTTCTCTAGAAAAGCACAGGTTCTGGGTTCATAGTTCTTGTACATGAAATTGGCAGGAGTTTCAGATAAAGGAGTAGATAGGAGGATAGATTCACGGAGACTCCTTGAATCCCGGTAAACCCACGACTCCCTGTCTTCTCGTCACCTTCCTCACCTACTAGATCCAAGCCAGCTTGTCTGATCCAGACAGGCACCTGAGGCCTCCCTATAGGACTCAGTCCGTCTTTGTCATGACTTTGACTTTTGCCAGTGACTCGCCAGCCACCACAGATCCCAGAAGCTCACGTGCTCTCATCCAGGACAAACTAATCCTGAATGCAAAAGCCAAAAAAAGACCAGGGGCTCAATGTAAAAAGAGCAGAGTCCAGCCGGGTGTAGTGGCTCACGCCTGTAATCTCAGCACTTTGGGAGGCTGAGGCGGGTGGATCACTTGAGGTCAGGAGTTCGAGACCAGCCTGGCCAACATGGAGAAACCCTGTCTCCATTAAAAATACAAAAATTAGCTAGGCATGGTGGATGGTGCCTGTAGTCCCAGCTACTCGGGAGGCTGAGGCAGGAGAATTGTTTGAACCAGGGAGGTGGAGGTTACATGGAGCCGAGATCATGCCACTGTACTCCAGCCTGGGTGACAGAGCGAGACTCCATCTCAAAAAAAAAAAAAAGCAGACTCCAATCTGAAAGGCATTCAGCACCCTCGGAGCTCTGTTGGGAAGCTGGGACCTCACGGGGCCAGCGGTGCCTTTCCTGTGTCCTCCAGGGGCCTTGGGAGTTGCCAGCAGTGTCCTCTGTGCCCCATCGTGGGCACCAAAAGTATCAGAAAGACAATTACAGCACATTTGAAGATCTTAATTGACCTTTATTTTTGATTCAAAAATCAGGCAGCCTACAGAACCAGAATGGCTTCAAAGAAGCCCAGGGCTGGCCGGGCGCGGTGGCTCAAGCCTGTAATCCCAGCACTTTGGGAGGCCGAGACGGGTGGATCGCGAGGTCAGGAGATCGAGACCATCCTGGCTAACACGGTGAAACCCCGTCTCTACTAAAAAATACAAAAAACTAGCCGGGCAAGGTGGCGGGCGCCTGTAGTCCCAGCTACTCGGGAGGCTGAGGCAGGAGAATGGCGTGAACCCGGGAGGTGGAGCTTGCAGTGAGCTGAGATCCAGCCGCTGCACTCCAGCCTGGGCGATAGAGCGAGACTCCGTCTCAAAAAAAAAAAAAAAAAAAGAAGCCCAGGGCTGCACCGTGGTCAGAGGACATTTATGGACAGAAAACAGAAGGGCTGCACAGAGACAGCTTAGTTGGTTACAGCCGGGTGTTTTGCCTTATTTGAACCAGCTGGCTGCCTCTAATTGACTGCTGCTCAGCTGCTATGATTGATTAATATTTGGTGGCTCACTAATCCAAGCACTTTGAGAGGTTGAGGCAGGAGCATCGTTTGAGCCCAGGAGTTCAAGACCAGCCTGGGCAACATGGGGAGGTCTCCACTTCCCTCCGCTTCTGCCCTCCACCCCCACACCCACCTTCCCTCATTTCTACATACACAAATTATCCAGGCATGGTGACAATGTGCCTGTAGTCCTAGCTAATTGGGAGGGTGAGGTGAGAGGATTGCTTGAGCCCAGGAGGTTGAGGCTGCCGTGAGCTGTGATTATACCACTGCATTCCAGCCTGGGCAACAGAGCGAGACCCTGGCTAAAAAAAAAAAAAAGCATACTCCTAAGCTAGGCTTTCAGTTAGTCTACGTCTTAGGCCTAGTTGCAGTTGCCAGGTGAGACTCAAGTGTGCAGGCCTCCTCAGGCTTAAACAGGCCGTACCTCCTGTGGACCTGTGCTTCCTTTGAGAGCCTTACTGTGTCCAAATATTTGCATGAACTCTCCTCTGCCCCACCCCGATGTCATGCATAAATAAATGTGGAGCTCTCCAGTGGGAATTCATTTCATATCCCCCCTTGACTCCCCAGAAGAGCCCTTCTCTTCCAGAGACAGCCAGCATCCAACTGGCTTGGGACAGGGATGCTCCTGGCATCATGCAGGTTGGATTGGGAGGTAAAGTGTTGACAACTGGTGAAGGGAGCGTTTGCTTGTCCTTTGCTCCAGCACATGGCCTCGTTATGGACCTGGCTCCCAAAGCCCTTGGGGTTCGCTTGCTCTGCCCTTCTCTTCTGGACCTTGATCCCTTCCAGATCCTTGTCATTGAGTGTTTGCTTCTTAAGGAGATTCTTTTGCTTCTTAATTTCTTTTTTTTTTTTTTTTTTTTTTGAGATGGAGTCTCGCTCTGTCGCCCAGGCTGGAGTGCAGTGGCCGGATCTCAGCTCACTGCAAGCTCCGCCTCCCGGGTTTACGCCATTCTCCTGCCCCAGCCTCCCGAGTAGCTGGGACTACAGGCGCCCGCCACCTCGCCCGGCTAGTTTTTTGTATTTTTTAGTAGAGATGGGGTTTCACCGTGTTAGCCAGGATGGTCTCGATCTCCTGACCTCGTGATCCGCCCATCTCGGCCTCCCAAAGTGCTGGGATTACAGGCTTGAGGCTGCTTCTTAATTTCTGAGCCCCCTCCAAGATGGGATGGATAAACCCCTTGATAAGCATCTGCAGCTCTCCCCAGCACTTGTCTCGAGAGTCTTTTTTTCGTTTATTTGAGACGGAATCTTGCTCTGTCACCCAGGCTGGAGTGCAATGGCACGATCTTGGTTCACTGCAATCTGTGCCTCTCAGGTTCAAGCAATTCGCTTGCCTCAGCCTCCTGAGTAGTTGGGATTATAGGCACAGGCCACCATACCCAGCTGATTTTTGTATTTTTAGTAGAGATGGGGTTTCACCATGTTGACCATGCCGGTCTCAACCGCCTGGACCTCCCACTGTCTCTGGATTCTAATTGTTTGCTCGTCTTCTTCCCTCTCCAAACTAGAAGCACCTTGAGGACAGAGGCTGTCTCTTTCACTGTTGAGCCCTGGTCCCTATTACAGGGACTAGAACATAGTTGGCATCCAAAAATATTTTTAAAGTGAATGTTGAATAAACGTGGCGTGTGCGTTAGAGGTTTTTGTTTTTTTGTTTTTTTTTTTTTTGAGATGGAGTCTCTCTCTGTCGCCCAGGCTGGAGTGCAGTGACGTGATCTCATCTCACTGCAACCTCCGCCTCCCAGGTTCAAGCGGTTCTGCTGCCTCAGCCTCCTGAGTAGCTGGACTACAGGCATGAGCTACCACATCCAGCTAATTTTTGTATTTTTAGTAGAGAGGGGGTTTCACCATGTGGTCAGGCTGATCTCGACCTCCGGACCGCATGGTCCACCTGCCTCGGCCTCCCAAAGTGCTGGGATTACAGGCATGAGCCACTGCACCTGGCCTGCGTTAGAGATTTTCTTTGTGGTTGGCTGCCTCTCAGCTCAGCTTGATTTTTCCAGGCCCCCCATGTGTGCTGATTTATATTACTGGAACATCAGAATGAAATCTCAAAATAGGCTGCAAGAAACCCTCCATGCTGAGTCTATACGGAAATCAGTCTTTCTGATTCTCCCAATGAAGGAAGAAACTAATGGAACGTAAACTCATTACATCTCTGAAGCAGTTTGAAAATTTCCCCACGTTTTAATTATGATGAACATCTCAGGATGCAGTCATGGCAGGAAATGTCTTGAACCATCAGCTGCGTGGGGTGAGCTCAGGGCAGGGGGCAGTCGGCACCATCGGCTGGAGCCCTTTTTATTAGTGGACATGTATTCTGGCATTATAAAGAATCCTGGGGTCACCTTGCTGGATATGATCCTGGTTTCTCTCATCACTAGTTGTGGGAGCTTGGGCTAGTTAGCTAGACTTTGTAAGCCTGAGTTTCCCCATTTGTAAAATGGAGATGATTGTACTGTCTTCTGTATAGGATTGTTGTGCAGATGAAATGAGTAAGTATATTTCAAGCATTTAGCAGAGTAATCAACACATAGCAAATGCTCATCAATACATGTTATTGACTATTCATGTAAAATGGGTGGGAGACACATGAGGCGTTTGGGTTTGATGTAAGTCAGTGACTGTGGGTATCAGTTTTCCTCCAGTATGTGGCCCTCAGTGTTACTACGTACCTTTTTTTTTTTTTAATCCCTAGTTGATTAACTTCTCCATACAGACTCCTGTACACTTTCTTCTCAGTAGTATCAATCTTCTGTCATTTTTATTCATATATAATTAAAAAAAAACACGAAAATCAAATGGGCTTATACCATACGTAATGTTTTTTGTTGTTGTTGTTGTTTTGTTTGAGATGGGGTCACGCTCTGTTGCCCAGGCTGGAATGTGGTGGTGCGATCCTGGCTCACTGTGGCCTCCGTCTCACTGGAGTGAGCTCATTTCAGCTCATATGATGGAGTAATATGCAACCACCAACATAACAAGAAAAAGATTAGAATACATGAAGTGAAAGAACATGTTTTTAAACATTATGTTGGCTAGGTGAAGTGGCTCACGCCTGTAATCCCAGCACTTTGGGAGGCCAAGGTGGGAGGATCACCTGAGGTCAGGAGTTTAAGACCAGCCTGGCCAACATGGTGAAATCTTGTCTCTATTAAAAATGCAAAAATTAGCCAGACATGGTGGCACGCTCCTGTAATTCCAGCTACTCGGGAGGCAGAGGCAGGAGAATTGCTTGAACCTGGGAGGCGGAGGTTGCCATGAGCAAAGATTGTGCCACTGTACTCCAGCCTGGAGGAGAATAAAACCAGTAATTCTCTACCCCACCTTCCATGGTCCTGCCCTCTTTTCCGGAAGTAACCACTTTTGTCTGCTTTTTGAGACATTTTCTCCCACATTTCTAAATAAATGTGTTCTGCAGTTTCTCAGTTTGGAAGCCAGTGTCCCTGAGTTCTGGTAAATGTTATTTTATCTGCCTTTAATAGTTCCCCTGGCTGGTCCTCTGTCCTCTCTTTATTAGTCTTATTAGTTGGCTACTGGCCTTCCTGGACTTAATCGCTCACTCTCGTCTCTTTTTGCTCTTTATTTTATCATCTGTTTGCTGCTTTGTTCTGCGTGGTGGAAAATTTCGTTGATTCCATAAAAAGAGCAAAAGGTTTTCGGTTGCTTTCAGTTTTAGGTTTTGAAAACTCTCGGCCGGGCGCGGTGGCTCAAGCCTGTAATCCCAGCACTTTGGGAGGCCGAGACGGGCGGATCACGAGGTCAGGAGATCAAGACCATCCTGGCTAACACGGTGAAACCCCGTCTCTACTAAAACTACAAAAAACTAGCCGGGCGAGGTGGCGGGCGTCTGTAGTCCCAGCTACTCGGGAGGCTGAGGCAGGAGAATGGCGTGAACCCGGGAGGCGGAGCTTGCAGTGAGCTGAGATCCGGCCACTGCACTCCAGCCTGGGCGACAGAGCAAGACTCCGTCTCAAAAAAAAAAAAAAAGAAAACTCTCTTCGTCTTCTGGTTTTGTTTTTCCCCTCTAGCATCCTGTCTTTCTTTATGGGTTTATTTTATGCATCCTTCTCTCTCTGATAGTAATGAGAGGTTTTTCTTGTGATACATGTTGTCCACCTGGATTCTCCAGATTCCCTCTCAGAGTCTTTCTTCTTTTTTTTTCCTGTGGTTGATTTGGTCTCTGTCACCAACACTGGGGGGCTTGCACTTAACACTCTGTAGCTCGGTAAAAAACGGGGCACCTTGTATTAGGAAGAGCTAACGTGTTGAGTGCCTAGAACACAGATGAGCTCATTTCGTTTTCACAACTACCTGATGGAACTGGGGATGGTTATTCCAATTTTACAGCTGGCAAAACTGAGGCCCGTAGAGGTGACACGGGTCTGAATCAGTGCCCTAAGCCTGATGATACATTTTCTTTGATTTTTCTTCGATTACAGGTGAGATTCAGCATTCCCTCTGGCACCAACAAACTTTTTGCTTTTGAGATGGAGTCTTGCTTTGTCACCCAGGCTGGAGTACAGTGGTGAGATCTCAGCTGACTGCAGCCTCCACCTCCTGGGTTCAAGCAATTCTTTGGTCTCAGCCTCCTGAGTAGCTGGGACCACAGATTCTCACCACCACGCCCGGCTAATTTTTTGTATTTTTAGTAGAGATGGGGTTTTGCTGTGTTGGCCAGGCTGGTCTCAAACTCCTGTCCTCTAGTGATTCGCCCACCTCGGCCTCCCAAAGTGCTGAGATTACGGGCGTGAGCCACTGTACCCGACTCCCTCTGGCATTTCGCTTTGTAATGAGTTGCCTTTTGCCAGTTTTTATTTTTACATTATTATTTTCACCAGAGACTTTTGAAGTTAGCCTTTTAAAATCTTGAGCTGGCTGGGTACCACTGTACTCAGGAGGTCGAATCAGGAGAATTGCTTGAATCCAGGAGGCAGAGGTTGTAGTGAGCCAAGATCACGCTTGTGCCCCTGCACTCCAACCTGGGTGACAGAGTGAGACTCTGTTGCAAAAAAAAAAAAAAAAAGTTAAGCTTCCCCTTGTCCCCTATCCTATATTCAGTTTGCTCCAAGCCTACTAACCATGTGTGACTGTACCTCTGATGCCTCCAGCTGTTCTCCTCTCATGCACTGCAGCGGCTCCCACCCTACCTCAAGTCACTGTTGTCATTGTAGCCGCTTCACCATTGTCCCTGCCTATAGCATCAGCCATCCCCTCTCTTCCCAATCTCCAGCTGGCTGGCTGGGATGGACGCCTCACACCTGGCAGGTTCAGCACAGAACTCTTTTTTTTTTTTTGGATGGAGTCTCACTCACTGCACACCCAGGCTGCAGTGCAGTGGCGCTATCTCAACTCACTGTAACCTCTGCCTTCCAGGTTCACACGAGTCTCCTGCCTCAGCCTCTTGACTAGTTGGGATTACAGGCACACGCCACCACACCCGGCTAATTTTTGTATTTTTAGTAGACACAGGGTTTCATCATTTTGGCTAGGCTGGTCTCGAACTCCTGACCGCAGGTGATCCACCTGCCTTGGCCTCCCAAAGTGCCAGGATTACAGGCCTGAACCACGGCGGCTGGTCTGAACTCTTGATGGCTCCCCCTTACTTCCTTTTCCATCCTCACCTCCTAAACTATCCTCCTTCACTGTGTCTCTTTTCAGTCAAGGCTACCACCTTCTACCAAGTTGCACAGTCCCCAGACCTGAGTCATCTTGATTCTTGTCTGCCCTAGGTCAGAAAATGTCCTCACCCTGCAAATTCCTGTCTACACAGAACCTGTGAATGTGACCTTCGCAGGTCTGTGTAGGGCTTGGAAATGGGATTTTTGTGGATATAAACAAGTTACTGCCCTGGAAATTTAATCAAGTTAAGATGAGGTCATACCACATTAGGACTGGTGTCCTTATAAGAAGAGGCACACAGCCGAACACACAGGTAAGGATGGCCGGGTGACTGGAGTGATGTATCCACAAGCCAAGGAACACCGAGGGCTTCTGGCAGCTACTAGAGGCAGGGAAGCTTTCTTCCTGAGAGCCTTTAGAGGGAGTGTGGCCCAGCTAACACCTTCATTTTTGCGTATCTAACTTCCAGAACTGTGAGAGAATGAATTTCTGTTGTTCTCAGCCACCCAGTTTGCAGTCTTTTGTTATAGCAGCTCCAGGAAACCAATACACTCTCTTTTACTGGATCTTGCCTTATTCATTTCATTGACAAGCCCTGTAATCCCTCCCTCCAAAGTACATCCTGAATTGGATCATCTTTCCTCACCTGCACCGATGACACCTGGTCCATGCCCCTGAAGGGGCCTCTACCGGTCTCTCTGCTCTTGCCCCCCCCAATCCCTTCGCTTTCACCGCCCCCATCCCCGAAGAGAGCTTTAAAAATGCAAGTCAGGCCAGGCGCAGTGGCTCACACCTGTAATCCCAGCACTTTGGGAGGCCCAGGTGGGCGAATCACTTGAGGTCAGGAGTTCAAGACCAGCCTGGCCAACATGATGAAACCCCATCTCTACTAAAAATTACAAAAATTAGCTGGGTGTGGTGGCATGTGCCTGCAGTCCCAGCTACTCGGAAGGCTGAGGCATGAGAATCACTTGAACTCCGGAGGCAGAGGTTGCAGTGAACTGAGATTGAGCCACTGTACCCCAGCATGGGTGACAGAGTGAAACTGTGTCTCAAAAAAAAAAAAAAAAAAAAAAGCAAGTCAGTCCACATTGCTCTCTGCTCCTATAATATCCTACCTAACTCCCCCATGGCCCATGAGGACTCTCTCTGCTGTCCGCTGGTAACCCTTCCTGCTTTGGTCGTTCTGCTTCTGCCAAAGTCTTCCTTCCTTCCTTCCTTCCTTCCTTCCTTCCTTCCTTCCTTCCTTCCTTTCTTCCTTTCTTTCTTTCTTTCTTTCCTTTCTTTTTTTGTCACAAACAGACCAAACTCGTTCTGACCTTAAGAATTTGATATGCCTTCTATTTAGAATTGTGTATGGCTCCTTCTCACCATTCAGGGTTCAGCTCAGATATCACCTCCTCAGAGAAGCCTTCCCTGACTACCCAAGTCAAATGGCTCCACACTGTCACTTTCCACCCCAGGACGTGTTTGTTTGTTTGTTTGAGACAGAGTCTTGCTCTGTCTCCCAGGCTGGAGTGCAGTGGCGCGATCTCAGTGCACTGCAGTCTCTTCCTCCCAGGTTCAAATGATGCTCGTGCCTCTGCCTCCTGAGTAGCTGAGATTACAGACGTGCGCCACCACGCCCTACTAATTTTTGTATTTTTAGTAGAGACGGGGTTTCACCATGTTGGCCAAACTGGTCTCAAAGTCCTGGCTTCGAGTGATCTGCCTGCCTCAGCCTGCTGAAGTGCTGGGATTACAGGCGTGAGCCACCGTGCCCGGGACATCATTTCATTTCCTTTATGTCATTCCTCGTTCTCTGAGTTTCTTGTCTGTTTGCTTTCTTGTTTATGCCAGTCTGCTCTTACTGGAGTGTAAGCTCCTCTCAGGCAGGGAGTTTACCTGTCTTGTTCATCACAATCCCTGGTGCCTGGCAGAGAGTAGGCACTTGAAAAATATTGCTGAATTTGCTAATGCTGCCCTCAGCATCATCTTCCTAAATCATATTTGAGATTCTTTAACAGCCCCTACCCCGAAGTTTTCCGTGGTTCCTTAGTTCTTACTGAATAAGGTCTAAGCATCTTGGCACAGGGTTCCTGACCCTCCTTGGCATGTTTCCATCCCCTTTCCAGGCTTCCTCCCAGAACATGTTCACACATACCTGTGCCCTGCCTTGACATCTTCTGTTCCCTAAACCTGCCCTGCTGCTCCTGGAATGCGTGTCCAGCCAGCTGCTCCCATCCTGGAAGGCATATCCGCCCAGCTGCTCCCATCCTGGAAGGCGTGCCCTCCCAGCTGCTCCTGGTCCCAGCCCTAACCTGCTTCTCAACCTTTTCTGCATCCTTTCACATAGCGCTCTGTGCAATCTTGCCTTGATGCATCTAGTTGAAGCCCCTGCCCCCAGTCCCTCTCTGGACCCTCCTGGAATGCTGTAGTGCATTTAGCCTTATGGTACGTCCTCTGCCAGATCCTGCCCTACTTGAAACTTTGAGGTCCTGGCTGTCTGGAATCCCAGCTCCTTGCTGACTCACTCTCACAGTTGGGTGGCATGGTTCTCTGTATACAGAACTGTGTACAAATAACAGCCCACTTATACATAGTGTTGAATTGGATTGAAACTTAGAGCATCGCCGAGGGACCCCTGGGCTGCTGGGAATGACTTCCTTTTGTCATTTGTTGTGTGTGTGTATCCATCTGGTCACGCAGCACATCTGCGTTATTATCTATTCACAGACCCCTGTATCTACCAGGTTCAGGATGGATAAATTGGGCTTAAATTCCCCAGGAACTCTAGCATTTTGATCACAGGGGTTTGATTCAACCGGTTTTCTCAAGTCACTGGCTGCAATAATAGTAAAAATAGAGACATAATAAACATATGTAGTATCTGCTTGTGGGCCAGTCTTTGTGCTGAGAATTTGGCGCACATAATCTCATTTAATCCTTACCACCACCCTAGGAGATAAGCTCCACCTCAGGAGGTAGGATGGTGTTATAGTCACAAGCAGGGCTCAAATTAATTCAGCCACTGTGGGAAGCAGTTTGGCAATTTCTCAAAGAGCTTAAAACAGAACTAGCATTTGACCCAGCAATCCCATTACTGGGTGTATGCCCAAATAAAAATAGATCATTATATTAAAAAGACACAGGCACTCACGCGTTCATGACAGCATTATTCACAATAGCAAAGACATGCAGTCAACTTAGGTGCCCATCAGTGGTGGACTGGATGGAGAAAATGTGGTACATGTGCACCATGGAATCCTGTGCAGTCATAAAAAAGAATGAGATCATGTACTTTATAGCAATATGGATGGAGCCGGGGGCCGTTATCGTAAGCGAATTAACACAGAAACAGAAAACCAAATATGGCCTGTTCTCACTTATAAGTGGGAGCTGAGCATTGAGCACACATGGACATAAAGATGGGAAAAAGAAACACTGAGGACTCTAAGGAGGGGAGAGAAGGAGGGGGATGTGGCTTGGAAAAGTACCTATGGGTTCTGTGGTCACTACGTGGGTACAGTATATCCATGTCACAAAGCTGTACCTGTACCCTCTTATCCAAAGTAAAAGCTGAAATTAAAAAAAGAATCTAAATGTAAAGATTGGCACAGGGTAACTATACATGATATATATATATATATATTTTTTGAGACGGAGTCTCGCTCTGTTGCCCAGGCTGGAGTGCAGTGGCATGATCTTGCCTCATTGCAACCTCCGCCTCCCCGGTTCAAGTGATTCTTGTGCCCCAGCCTCCCGAGTAGCTGGGATTATGGGCACGTGCCACCACGCCCTGCTAAGTTTTATATTTTTAGTGGAGATGGGGTTTCACCATGTCGGCCAGGCTAATCTTGAAATCCTGACCTCAAGTGATCCACCCGTGTTGGCCTCCCAAAATACTGGAATTACAGATGTGAGCTACCTTGCCCAGCCTTTTTTTTTTTTTTTTTTTTTTTTTAAGTGCCACACTGGCTGGGCCTGAATCTTGGCTGTGCTGCTTACTAGCTCTGTGACCTTGTTCAATTATTTAACCTCTCCAGCCTCTGTTTCCCCATATGAGAAACAGGAATAACAGTAATATCCAGTAATCCTCCTAACTCTTAGTGTTAGGAGGATTAAGAAAGTTTCTCTTTATGTAAATGTTATTTTATTTATGAGTGTTACTATTTCTATTATTATCTCCATTTTACATAGGAATAAATAGTAGCTCCAGAGAAGTTAATCTCTTACCCAGCTTCCCCCAGCTGGTAAATGGTGGAGCTTGGATCTGAATCCAGGTAGTCTGACTGATAGACGGTGGGTCATCT
Organism: Rhinopithecus bieti; assembly: GCF_001698545.2. Classification (NCBI taxonomy): domain Eukaryota; kingdom Metazoa; phylum Chordata; class Mammalia; order Primates; family Cercopithecidae; genus Rhinopithecus; species Rhinopithecus bieti. The sequence goes on along the minus strand of NW_016807991.1, from coordinate 1,220,560 downwards.
TTCCACTAGGCTACATTACCTTTCTTTTTTTTCATTTTTTATTTTTGTTTTTTTTGAGACTGGGTCTCACTGTTGCTCAGGCTGGAGTGCAGTGGTGAGACTACAGCTCACTGCAGCCTCAACCTCGTGGGCTCAAGCGATGCCCCCACTTCAGCCTCCCAAGTAGCTGGGACTATGGACATGTGCCACCACGCCCGGCTAACTTTTGTCTTTTTAGTAGAGACGGGGTTTCGCCATGTTGCCCAGGCTAGTATTGAACTCCTGACCTCAAGGGATCTGCCCATTTCGGCCTCCCAAAGTGCTGGGATTACAGGTGTGAGTCACCATGCTAGGCCTGTATTACCTTTCTTAGAGAGAGAAAGAGAGACAGAGACAGAGAGAGACAGACAGAGACAGAGAGACAGAGTCAGAGACAGAGACAGAGAGAGACAGAGATGGAGAGAGAGAGAGAGAGAGAGGACGATAATTACTGGTGGGGGAGGTATTGCCAGGAAAAACATGCAATATTTAGGGATATGCTTATACTAAAAAAAGTATTTATTCTTTATGTGACGTTATCATGTAACTGTTCATCCTGTATTTTTATTTGCTACATCGGGCAGTCCTAGGAGGGGGCTTTTTCGTAGGACATCCAGTTCTCCTTTGGGATTCTGCCCTATTGCTCCTTACCTCCTGCCTTCCATCTCCCAGGAATCATGGCCACCATACCCATGGGAGACTTCTGTATCCCTCTGGTGAGTTAGGACAGAATACACTTTCAGAACCTGTATTTTCACGAGTGGTGGAATGAAATGTAATATTATTTAGAACAAGGGGGAGCATCTTTCCTTTCCCTTGACCTTGAAGATCTGCCCCCAAGCCTCATGGCTCATTTGAGCCAAGAGAGAGGCATGAAGCTGGCAGGTGGGTGGTTTGTCATCTCCATCTTGAGGGAGATGAGCGAAGTGGGAGAAGCTCCCTCTTATAGATCTTTGAGTTTTCTATCAGTGGAGCCAGACTGTTGAGTCTTCTCTTCTCCTTCAAATATGGGCAGGGGCTGCTTTCTTAGCAGCCAGATCTGGGACAGATTGGATCAGTGTGAGTGAGCGGCGGTGTTGGGGATGGGGAGGCCTGACCAGCTGGTGCGGTGTCCATCAACAGGCCCGAGCTGAGAGAGTGCTGATGGCTTGGTGGCTGAGTGCCACGGGAGGCAGCTTGGGGCAATGTGTTCTCACTCTGTTGATGACCAGCTGTTGAAAAGGTTTAATAAGGATGTTCCACATCACCCTGTTTTTTTATTTCATTTTATTTTATTTTTATTGTTTTTTAAGTCTGTATGGAGTTAACAATTTTGGCAAGCTGAAGGATTCTGGGAGTCTCTCTCATCTGGCTGGTCTGGATCTGCCTTGAAAGGACCAAAGTAATTAGTATACTTGCCATTTCTGTTATTCAGAGTAATGGGTTTGTAGAAGAGGAACACTGAACTCAAAAGCCTAAGCGTTACGAGACTGGAGCACAGCCATCTTAACATTAGGTGTAACTGAGATCATTGCCAGTGGGAGCTGCAGTCCAGCTGGGCATCTCACTCATGGTAGTTGCTTAGTAAATGTTGGCTGAGCGGAGTTGTACTTGGAAAAAAAAGAAAAATAGGAGCTTAGATTTGGAGCAGGACTGGGCATTGTGGCTTTTTTTTTGTTTTTCTCTGTTTTCATGGCACTGGAGATAGAATTAGGTGACTGGTCAATAATTTTGAAGGCCAGGTATGTCTTTGATGGTTGTCCTTGCTTTATGGAACTTATTACTGTCTAGGACTTCACCTGGGGGACCTACGGTCACTGAGAATGGATGCTGGGAGGTCCCTCTGGGTGTGACTTCCATGCTGGTACTTAGAGTTGGAGGATGGGCCTGGGCCTTGTCGGGTACTTACTGACTGTGCTGGATGACCCAAGGCTATCCCCAGAGAGACCATTTTAGGATAGACCCTAGAACCTGGATACCCAACATGCTGTCCATGGAGTAAATGTGGCTCATCAGAATCTGGGGAGCAGGTAGCCTTTTTGAAACTTAAAAACCAGGTCTAATGTGTATACACTAATATGCCCAGAGCTTGAAGTCTCAGCCCAATGAGTTTGGACAATGGCATATATACCTGTATAACCACTACCCAAAATGAGATAGAGAGCATTTCTTTTCTTCCCCCCCTTTTTTTTTTTTTTTTTTTTTTTTTTTTTTTTTTTTTTTGAGATAGAGTCTCGTTTTATTGCCCAGGCTGGAGTGCAGTGGCGTGTTTTTGACTCGCTGCAACCTCTGCCTGCTGGGTTCAAGTGATTCTTGTGCCTCAGCCTCCTGAGTAGCTGGGATTACAGGTCCCCACCTCCATCCCCGGCTAATTTTTGTATTTTTTGTAGAGATGAGGTTTTACCACATTGGCCAGGCTGGTCTTGAACTCCTGGGCTCAAGTGGTCCACCCGCCTTGGCCTCCCGAAGTGCTGGAATTACAGGCATGAGCCACCATGTCCAGCTGAGATAGAGAACATTTCTGACATCCCAGAAAGAGCTCCTAGTCCCTAAGTCAGGCTCCCTCCCAGCCACCAATTAATGACTTCTAGCCATAGAGTGGTTTTGCGTACCCTTGTGCTTAAATGCAGTTGTATAGTATCTATATATTTTTTGTTGTTTGTCTTCCTTCACTCAGTGTAATGATTTTGAGATTCATCCAATGTTGGCATGATAGTAGTTTGTTCCCTTTTATTGCTAAAGAGTATTTCATTTCATAAATATACTACAATGTGTTTATTCATTCTCCTGCTGATGGACATTTGGGGTATTTCCAATTTAGGGCTGCTGTGAATAAAGCTTCTGTGAACGGTCTTGTGTAAGTCTTTGTGTGGACGTACGTTTTCCTTTCTCTTGGGGAACAAGGGGAAGAATGACTGGGTCATATGGTAGATTTTTTTTTTTTTCTTATTTAAGCATAAGTACTTTTTCCTAGTTTGGAGATTGTAAGCCAAGCTCCTGCCCATCATTATCACTGGGTAGGCATAGCTAAGAAGAGTCAAGTCATTCAAGCCCATCTACGTTGATTAATAACTGTAATTGAAGCTGAAGGTAATTGATTATAATTTTGAGCTGTTGGGTTTAATTCTGTAACATTATGTGAAGCTGGTATATTATGAAGGCTTCTTGATAAAAGCAAATTAGGTACAGATATAGCCCCCATATGGATTTGATTCATACTGAGTCATGATTAATAACTGACATGCCACATTTAAGGCTGACTCAATGCAAAATTCATGCGGCCGCTCGTCATGGGTTTCTGATTGACTGACTTGATATTGAACAGACATGGGTGGCCTCATTCTGGAGGGTTACATGCAGATTCCTTCCTTCTCCCGAGTTTCTCTGTCTGCTCGCTGGTCTCCTGCCCTGTCACATCTGAATTATGTCCAGAGACCAACAGCTGGATGTTGGTGTCCTATCTCCCCACTTAAATTAATTCTGCTTGCTGATGCCAGGTTACCCTTCCAAAATGCCTCCGTTACCCTGCCAAAGACAGTGGGCGCTTAATGCTGACCTGCTCCAAGCTGGCTAAGCTGCTGCAGCATCACGTGTGAGGCTTTAAAACACAGTGTCCATGCCCCTGCCCTGGCGAATCTCTTTTCTGTAGGTTGTGGAGGGGAGCTGGCATCTGTAGCTTGAAAACTCCAGGTTGATTTTACAGTACAACTAGAGGTGGAAACAAGCCACCCATTGTGTGAAGGCCAAACCATTCTGCCTGGTTTCATAATTATACCCAAATGGCTCGTTGTAAACTCCCTGCCTTCTTTAGCCTTGCAGACACCACAACATAAGCTTCTGTATACTTGCCTCCAGACTCCGCCCACTCTGCACTTCCCAGCTAGAAAGGTCCCGTCCTCATTTCCTTTCCAAATTGTGTCCAGCCTTCCAGAGCCCCTCCCTGTTCTTTGATGTTCTGCTTTTTAAATTTCGAAACAACATTGATACCCCCTTTCTTGGCATGACTGCAGATTCCCTTAATTTATCCTGTCCTATGTCTTCTGTAGCCTCTCTTATTAGGTCCAGAGCCAGCTAGCTCCTGAAGGCAGGGCCCAGATCCACACTGGCTCTTTCTTCCTCTCCTGCAATCCCTGGGGTCTGGCACAGTATTGGCCGTGTAACAGTCTCTGCTTAGGGACTTGCTGATTGACTTTTAACTGTTAATTTTATATCTGATTTGGAGACAGAACTTAGAGACACCACTTGGCTTCTGTACTTTCTGAGTAATTATTATTACTATTATTATTCATTTTGAGACAGAGTTTCACTCTTGTTGCCCAGGCCAGAGTGCAATGGCGTGTTCTTGGCTCACTGCAACCGCCACCTCCCAGGTTCAAGCAATTCTTACTGCCTCAGCCTTCCAAGTAGCTGGGATTACAGGCACCCACCACCACACCTGGCTACTTTTTGTGTTTTTAGTAGAGATAGGGTTTTTACCAAGTTGGCCACGCTGGTCTCGAACTCCTGACCTCAGGTGATCTGCCTGCCTCAGCTTCCCAAAATGCAGGGATTACAGGCGTGAGCCACCTTGCCCGGCCTCTTTCTGATTATTGCTCTGACTTACATGGATTGCAAGTCTGTGTGTCCTCCTTAGGTATACAGTAGCCTCCTTGAGGTTAGAGTCCATGTTCCTTTGGTTCAACAAACATGAGGGAGGACCTGCTTCGTAGCAGGCACTGAGTTGGGTGCTGTTCTTTTGAACTGTTTCTTCCTGTCCTACCTCTGTGTACCTTTTTAGAGGTGTCAAAGGCTCCGGGGCTATTCTGGGCTCTGTAGGATGAAGCACCTTCCTTCTAGTCTCTTTCTCCAGCCCCAGGTGGCAGCCTTCACCAGCATCCGTCAGGGTTTACCTGCTTCTCTTTTCAAGCTTCCAAAATGTGGCTGCCATGTCTTCTTCCTTTCCTTCTGTCTTTGGCCTTTGAATCCTTCATATCCCTGTACCTTTACTCTAGTGAGAATTTGGGAGCTTGTATTCCACTGGCCATGTTTAACTAGAAGCCCTACAATGTACATTGTGTGATATTCCAAAGTGGACTAGGAATTTCACATTAGTGTAGGAAAATTAGATTTAGAGGGGAATTATTCTCTGATTTGCTCTGAGTAAGTGATGTTGTGAATACTGTTTATTTTTATTTTTGAGATGGAGTCTGACCCTGTTACCCAGGCTGGAGTACAGTGGTGTGATTTTGTCTCACTGCAACCCCTGCCTCGTGGGTTCAAGTGATTCTTCCACCTCAGCCTTCCGAGCAGCTGGGATTACAGGCATGCATCACCGTACCTGGCTAATTTTTGTATATTTAGTAGAGACGGGGTTTCACCATATTGACCAGGCTGGTGGCAAACTCTTGACCTCAAGTGATCTGCCCGCCTCAGCCTCCCAAAGTGCTGGGATTTCAGGCATGAGCCACTGTGCCTGGGCATGTTATAATCGTTAACTGTTAATAAGCTCTTTATTTTGGAAGTATTTTAGATTTTCAGAAATATTGCAAAAATAGTACAGCAAATTTCTGAATAGTGCCCTTCATCCAGTTTCCCCCAATGTGAAAATCCTACATAAATAATCTTGACACATTTGTCAAAGCTAGGAATTAACATTTGTTTGTTACTATTCCCTAAACTCCAGACTTTATTTGAATATCACCAGTTTCCCCACCAATGTCCTTCTTCTGTTCTCAGATACCAATCAGGATACATATTGCTTTTACACTGTTCCTATTTTAAAGTATAATTTATAGTAGAGGAAGGCATACCTTTTATTCAGAGACCTAGACCAAAAGTATAACATCTGTACGTTTTGTTTTGAAACCCCCAACTTTAGCTATGCTACTGGGAAGGGATTATAGTGTGACTTACAAAATTGCTTCTTTCTCTACCTACTTAGAAGGCAATCATGGGATATTAATGGGTTTAAATTTGTGAGGTTTGATTTATCTTCGTGAAGCAAGTATTTAACAGGATTATTAGCCCTGTTCGTTCGTGGCCAAAAATTTTCTAGTGCTGGGTTTTCTTGGAGTAGTTTCTGTCACAATATTGGGGAATGTTACGGGATCGATTGCATTCAGTTATTGCTGATGCTGATTCATCGCGGACTTTGGCTTTGGGATTCCTTCCCTGATAATGGAGGAGGCGGTAACTTGAAACTGGTCTTTACTCTGAATCATCAAGTAGGGGTAGAGGGTGGCGCAGTCCACTTGGGATGGACCAGCTTGCTCTGGGGCTTTGGGAAGCCACTGACTCTCTTTGATGTCAGCCTTTTCTTCTGTTAAGTGAGGTTTTTAAATTACATGGTCTCCTAAAGTCCCATGTGACTCTTAAGTGAGTCTGTGATTCTATCAGTAGACTCTTGAGTAGATCATCTGTGAAACTTCGAAAATTCTATGTTGACACCTTTCCACACCCGTGAAAATCTCAATTATTTTAAACAATTACTCACCCCATGTTTGTGAAAGGACTGAAGGCATTTGAGTATGAGTCTATGTAATACTTAATTTGGAAGCTAAAAATTACTGTAAAAATCAGGCATTAGATCAAAAAATGGGTGTTGAATCACTTCCTGATCATGCATTCTGATTTCTCCACCCCCGTTGCTCCCCTTCATTAGCAAGGATGGCAGAGAATGCATTTAGACAACAAATGTTGAACAGTCACCCTGTCCAGGACTACTCTGATGGGGGTGCCAGGTACAGAGATGCTTAAGGCACAGCCCTCTCCTGGGCATGTGCAACATCCTGGGAGTTATGGACACAAGTGATGGATCTGGTGTGATGGAAAAGAGCCATCTTAGAAGTGGGATGTAGGGCAAGATAGGAGGAGGAAGAGAGGATGCCTCCAGAAGGCACATGGGGAGAGGGATGAATCCAAAACAGCACTGACCCATTACATGTTTCCTGCTGGGAACCGGATTGGGGTGGTATTTGCATTGACTCTCAGGATTCTTAGGACAACCCTGTGAAGTGTACCGTTTTCAGGTGATAACACTGAGCTGCAGAAGAGAGCTTAGGTTATTTGATGGGGGCTACCTAACTAGTAAGTAGCTGAGCCAACATTCAAAATCGGACTTGATTCTAAGTCTTGCATTTTCCCGTGATAAATATGGACTTGGGCAAAGAGTTGAGGGTGTTTGGAAGAAAGGACACGGGAGATGGGTCTTGGCATTTTGGTGTTGTCACGGATGGAGCTGCTCAGGCCAAGGTGAGGGAGCAGAAGAGTTCAGCAACAACCGGGGGCAGTAGTACAAATGGGGTCCCTAACAGTTGGGTAGGCCAGTCTCAACCTCAACTCCTGTCCTTCCTTCCCTTCCCTCCCTCCCCGTCTCCCTCCCTCCTTCCCTCCCTCCCTCCCTCCTTCCTTCCTTCCTTCCTTCCTGATT
>NW_016807991.1:1202610-1212378 GCF_001698545.2 Rhinopithecus bieti | reverse complement strand
CGCGCTCGCCGGGAGCAGCTTTTATGTCTTGGGCCCGGGAGTGGGAGGGCAGTGGGCGGGACATAGGCGGGTCAGGGGCGGGTCGATAGGCGTGGCTAGGCGGGTTCCGGTTTCTCTGCGTTGGAGGTCGGGTTGCGCCTGCGCAGTCGACCCGTGTCTTTCCCAGGCGCGGGAAAGTTGAGGGTGAAGAAACCGGAACTGCGCCATCTTGCCTCCGTTTGTCCAAACACTTCCTTCCTTTCTCTTTCTTTTCTTTCTTCTTTCCTTTTCCTTTTTCCTTTCCTTTCTTTCCCTTCCCTTCCCTCCTCTCCCCTCCCCTTCCCTTCCCTACCTTTCCTTCCTCTCTTTCTCTTTCTTCTTTTTCTTTTTCTTTTTTTTCCAGAGTCTTGCTCTGTTGCCCAGGCTAGAGTGCAGTGGCTCAATCCCAGCTCACTGCAACCTCTACTTCCTGGGTTCAAGTGATTCTCCTGCCTCAGCCTCCCAAATAGCTGGGATTACAGGCACCCACCACCATGCCTGGCTATTTTTTTTTGTATTTTTAGTAGAGACAGGGTTTCACCATGTTTGTCAGGCTGGTCTTGAACTCCTGACCTCAGGTGATCCGCCCGCCTAGGCTTCCCAAAGTGCTAGGATTACAGGCGTGAGCCACCACGCCCCGCCTATACTCAGCTTCTTAAATGTCACCTTGCCTGGGCATCACTTTGTTCAACATGAAGACTTCTGAGCCCTGTGGTAGACCTACCAAACCAGCCAAAGACTGAAGTTATACTTTCAATCCCTTCTCTTGTGTGGGTGTTTTTTTTTTTATTTCCTCCTTTGCCCTTTTGCAGGAGTTGTGTGTGTGTGTGTGTGTGTGTGTGTGTGTGTGTGTTTTGAGATAGTCTCTCGTTCTGTCATCCAGGCTGGAGTGCCATAGTGTGATCTCAGCTCACTGCAACCTCCACCTCCTGAGTTGAAGTGATTCTCATGTCTCAGCCTCCAGAGTAGCTGGGATTATAGGCGTGTGCCACCATGCCTGGCTAATTTTTGTGTTTTTTAGTAGAGACAGGGTTTCTCCACGTTGACCAGACTGGTATTGAACTCCTAACTTCAGGTGATCCGTCTGCCTCGGCCTCCCAAAGTACTTACAGGCTTACAGGCGTGAGCCACTGTGCCCTGCCAGGAGTTTCCTTTTGCTATTGAAATACTCATCCTTGAGCTTCTTTCATTATTTAGCAAAAGAAATTGGGCTGCTTTGGTCTTAGCAACATTTAACTTGGAGGATGGGCCCCACCCAAACCTTGCCCCGGGTTCATTTGATTGGGTGGGCTTTTCATTTTCATTTCGGGAATAAAGAGGCAAAAAAGATTTTGAGGGTACAGCGAGGCCCCTGCCATGTGTGTTGAAGCTGATTATGGATTCCTTTTGTAGACAAAGGTGAGGAAATGGAAGGTGCCAGCCATCAGCTTCTTGAGATTATACCTTGTGTCTTCAGGGATGGCCCTGTTAGCCCACTTGTTTGCCTTTACAGGCGGGGTCACAGCTGCAGGAGGACTTTTGCTCTCTACCATCCGGGGCTATGAAGGGACTGGCTGGCAAGAGTATTCCCCGAAGTCTTGGGCCCGGTGCTCAGCACCTTCTCCTCTGTGGTCTGCCCCTCCCAGACCCTGCTTCTTAGGGGTAATTGAGAGGTAATCAGATACCCTGCTTTCTATTTCTGCACCAGCTAATTCATATGTCACTACACCCTGGTTTAAAAATGCCTAACATATAAAGGAGCATTGCTGATGTTGAGAGTTTCACCTCGCCACCTGTGTTGGGGGATTATTTAAAAAGCGATGCTTATCCTAGGATCCAACAGTTCCACTCCTTGGCACTTATTTACCGAAATCAATGGAAAACTTCCAGTCCATGCCAATACCTGCACACGGGTGTTTATAGCTGCTTTATTCATAATTGACACAACTCAGAAGCAACCAAAAAGTCCTTCAATGGGTGAGCAGATAAACTGTGGTACATCCAGACAATAGAATATTATCCAGTGCTAAAAAGAAATGCTTTATCAAGTCATGAGAAGACACCGCTTGCATGTTACCAAGTGAAAGAAGCGAATCTGAAAAGGTTCCACGCTGTGCGGTTTCAACCATATGACATTCTGGAAAAGGTGAAACTACAGAGACAGTGGAAAGGGGATTTCCAGGGACTAGCAGGGAAGGAGGGATGAATAGTTGGAACACAGGGGCTTTTTAGGGCAGTGAAATATATGATACTGTAAAGATGGATACATGATATTATATATGTATCAAAATCCATGGAATGTATAGCACCAAGAGTGGACCCTAATGGAAACTACGGACCAGCTGGGCGCTGTGGCTCACGCCTGTAATCCTGGCAATTCGTGGGGCTGAGGCAGGTGGGTCACCTGAGGTCAGGAGTTCGAGACCAACCTGACCAATATGGTGAAATCCCATCTCTACTAAAGGGACAAAAATGAGCTGGGTGTCATGCGGGCACCTGTAATCCCAGCTGCTCGGGAGGCTGAGGCATGAGAATTACTCGAACCCAGGAGGCAGAGGGTGCAGTGAGCCGAGATTACACCACTGCACTCCAGCCTGGGTGACCCTGTCTCAAAACAATCAAAAACAAAAAACAAAAAACAAAACAAAAAAAGATGGCCCTTGGGTATTAGTGCCGCATCAGTGTGGGTTCATCTGTTGTATCAAATGTACCACTGTGATGTGATGTTGATAGTGGGCATAGTTTTGTGTAGTGGGGACAGGCAGGCATATGTCAGAATTCTTGGTACTTTCCACTCAATTTTGCTATCAATCTGAAAGTGCTCTAAAAAATAAAGTTGAAGAAAAGTCACATATGCCTCTATTCATTTTCTACTGCTGATGTAATAGCAAACTACCATGAATGCAGTGGCTTAAAACAGTGCAGGCTGGGCGCGGTGGCTCAAACCTGTAATCCCAGCACTTTGGGAGGCCGAGACGGGCGGATCACGAGGTCAGGAGATCGAGACCATCCTGGCTAACACAGTGAAACCCCGTCTCTACTAAAATACAAAAAACTAGCCGGGCGAGGTGGCAGGCGCCTGTAGTCCCAGCTACTGGGAGGCTGAGGCAGGAGAATAGCGTAAACCCGGGAGGCGGAGCTTGCAGTGAGCTGAGATCCGGCCACTGCACTCCAGGCGACAGAGCGAGACTCCGCCTCAAAAAAAAAAAAAAAAAAAAAAAACCAAAAAAACAAAACAGTGCAAATTTATTATCTTACAGTACTGGAGGTCTCAAGTCCCCGGTGATTTTAACTGTGACAAAGTCAAGGTGGCAGCAAATCCTCCTGGATTATTTGGAGGAGAAGCTGCTTCCCTGCCTTCTCAACATCTTGGGGCCACCTCCCTTCCCTAGCAGATGGCCTTTTCTTTATCCTCAAGCCAGCAGCATGGCATCTTCCAGTCTCTTTCTGACTACAGCCTCTGCTTTTGTTATCACATTTTCTCTCTGATTCTGACCCTTCTTTTTGTTTTTTGTTTTTTTTTTGCGATGCAGTGTCGCTCTATCACCCAGGCTGGAGTGCAATGGTGCGATCTTGGCTCACTGCAACCTCTGCCTCCTGGGTTCAAGCGATTCTCCTGTCTCACCCTCCTGAGTAGCTGGGATTACAGGTGCCTGCCACAATGCCCGGCTAAGTTTTGTATTTTTAATAGAGACAGGATTTCACCATGTTGGTCAGGCTGGTCTCAAACTCTGACCTCATGACTCTGACCCTTCTCACTCCTTCGTAAGGACCTTGTGGTTACATTGGCCCGACTCAAATAAGTCGGGATCATCTCCCATCTCCAGGTCCTTAATTTAATCCCATGTACAGAGTCCTTTTTACTTGTAAGGTGAAATATTCACAGGTTTAGGCATTAGGACACAGTCATCTTTTCTACCACACTTGCCCTTTAAATAACTTTTCAGCTGGGTGTGGTGGCTCACACCCATAATCCTAGCACTTTGGGAGGCTGAGGTGGGCAATCACTTGAGGCCAGGAGTTCAAGGCCAGCCTGGTCAACATGGTGAAACCCTATCTCTACTAAAAATACAAAAATTAGCTGGGCGTGATGGTGCACACCTGTAATCCCAGCTCCTTGGGACGCTGAGGCACGAGAATCTCTTGTACCCGGGAGGCAGAGATGGAGGTTGCAGGTCACGCCACTGTACTCCAGCCTGGGTGACAGAGCGAGGCTCTGTCTCAAAACAAAACAAAACAAAACAAAAAACAAACAACAAATAATTTTACTTTGGGTGCTTTTTTCATTTTAGACAGGCAACCCTATTCAATTTCCCAATTGTTCCTTGGTGGTTTTCCAGTTTGTGTGTGAGGCAGGGAGGCTGGCAAGGAAAAGAAATGAAGGAAATCCAGCTGGATCCTGAATTTGACTGGAAAGAGAAAGGACAGTGATTCTCAAGGAGGGGGCCCACCTGAAGCAGCTGGGATGCTTTTGCATTGCTAGCATCCCAAATTCCAGCATACCCTCCCTTGAGAGACACTTCTCTTCTGCTCCTGCTCCTTGAATAGCTTGTGCATTGTGTGTTTCTCATGTGTAAGGGCAGAAAAAAGGTTGGTACTCAGTGATGCAGAGGGAGGGAAGGAAATGTGGACAGAAGAGGTTGGATCCGGGGCTGAAAAGGAGATGAGAGCAGAGGTTGGGGAGTTCTCTCAAGTGATACTGACAGCAATATTATGTTTCCTCATCACAGGATGGAGTGTGGGGAAGATTTAGAGGGTGAGAAGAGTGGGCTTACCTGGGCCATATGGTTTTAGAGTTGTTGAAGGTGGGACTGTATGGGAGAACCAGAGAAGTTGCTGCACAGGTCAGGTTGAAAAAGAAGAATTGGGCCAGGAGCAGTGGCTCACGCCTGTAATTCCAGCACTTTGGGAGGCCAAGGTAGGCAGATCACTTGAGGTCAGAAGTTTGAGCCCAGCCTGGCCAACATGGCAAAACGCTGTCTCTACTAAAAATACAAAAATTAGCCAGGTGTGCTGGCGCACGCCTATAATCCCAGCTACTTGGGAGGCTGAGGCAGGAGAATCGTTTGAACCTGGGAGGCGGAGGTTGCAGTGAGCTGAGATTGTGCCATTGCGCTTCAGCCTGGGCGACAGAGACTCCTTTTCAAAAAATAAGAAGAGGAAGTGGCACCTTTCCAACTCTGTGCCTCGTTGCAGGTCCTCTTTGGTGGGGAGTTTACCATGCAGGGCAGCTACTGAGGGTTGTTGAATTCTAAAGCTAGTAAGACAAAGTCTGGAAAAGGGGTGGATTAGGCTGTAGCGGGGAGGAGGAGCCCTCACGTTTCCTTTGATGGTCTTTATTGACAGCCCGGCTCATGGGGTTGAACTGATCAGCCTCAGCTCCTATCCTGTTTAGTGGAGGCATTTTCATTCTTAGAGTTTTGGAGGCTGTTGCAGGTTTCCATGGGCGGCACTTAGACTTTTGCTGGGAGAATTTGGCCCAGAGCAAGTGACTGTATGTGATTGACAGCTGGAAGAAGGGAATTTATGGATTGATGCATACATTTGTTCTTTATTGTTGCCATTATAATACCTGGTTCTTTCACTCTGAATGCTAATTTGAAGATGGGTGATGCATTTGATTTTTTAAGGCAAGGCATAATTAAGTAATTTTTAGAAGCCCATTCAACATTTTCTGTGTCAGCGATGACTGCCGTATAGTTACGATGGGTAGTGGGTGTACTCTAGCCAAAAGATGTGATAGCATCTATAAGAGTAAACAGCTATGGATGAGTATTTAATTTGGTCAGTGCTGGAGAGCTTCTTATTTTTAAGAGACAGAGTCTCGCGATGTTGCCCAGGCTGGGCCTTGAGCTCCTGGGCTCAAGGCTCCCTAGTAGCTAGGACTACATTCATGCATCACCACACCAGCTTGTCCACTGGAGAACCTTTTATCAAATTGGCTCTGCTGAGGTTTCAGCCAGCCTAATTTTTTTTCTTCTCCTTCACGTTTATCCTCTCATTGAGTTGGTTATGGTTCTGCTTGGTCATTTCCTCGGATCTGCTACTTACTGCCTATAGTAGGGGTCCCTAACCTCTGGGCCATGGACCAGTGCTGATCCATGGCCTGTTAGGAACCAGGCCAAACAGCAGGTGAGCAGCAGACGAGTGAGTGAGGATTACCGCGTGAGCTCCACCTTCTGTCAGACCAGTGATGACATTAGATTCAATAGTGTGAACCCTATTGTGAACTGTACATGCCACAGATCTAGGTTACGAGCTCTTTATGAGACTCTAATGCCCAGTGATCTGAGGTGGAACAGTTTCATCCCCCAGCCACTGCCTGGTCTGTGGAAAAATGGTCTTCCATGAAACTGGCCCCTGGTGCCCAAAGGATTGGGGATCAATGACCTGTAGGACCTTGAGCAAATTACCTTACTATTTCAAGATCCAACGTCTTTATCTACAAATTGCAATAGAAAACATCATCTGCCTCCGGGGTGGTTGTGATGACAAGGTAAGATATCAAATGTAAATCTTGGCCCTTGGAAATACCAAGTGATAAATAAATATTAGTTCGCTTCTTCCTTTTTAGAGATAAGATAATTGATGAGACCAATATGACATTGAGTTGCTGGTTATCTTCAGATATTTCAGAGGCTGTCACAGATCACACAGGAAGGACACAGTTTTTGGTGTTCTAGGGAGCAAAACCACAGCTGAAAGGTAAAAGTGGAAAGGAGACAGATTTCAGCTCAACATAAGAAAGAACTTTGTAATAATTAGACCTGTGTTACAATGCAATGGAACTCATGAAGTAGTGAGCAATTTGTCTTGGAAGAACTTAATTAAAATAGGATTTTTGGGGCTGGGTGTGGTGGCTCACACCTTTAATCTCAGCACTTTGGGAGACCGAGGTGGGTGGGTCACCTGAGATCAAGAGTTTGAGACCAGCCTGGCCAACATGGCAAAACCCCATCTCTAAAAAGTACTGAAAAATTAGCTGGTCGTGGTGGCACACACCTATAATCCCAGCTACTCGGGAGGCTGAGGCAGGAAAATCACTTGAACCCGGGAGGTGAAGGTTGTAGTGAGCCAAGATCATGCCACTGCACTCCAGCCTGGGAGACAGAGTAAGACTTCACCTCAGAAAAAAAAAAAAAAAAAAAAGAATAGGAATTTTCAACAGCATTATCACTGACATTCGGGGCCAGATAATTCTTTGTTGTCAGGGGTGTGCTGTGCATTGTAGGATGTTTATCTGCCCCTATCCTCCTCCCAGTGTGACAGCTAAAAATGTCTCTAGTCGTTGCCAAATGTCCTGTGGAGGGCAAAACCATTGCTGGTTGAGAACCACTGAATTATAGGCTAGATGATGGCGAACTGGACTGCATCCTCCCAAGGTCAACTCTATCCTACCCCAAATTGAGTTCTTGCCATAGTAAGCTCCGGGAATTCTGGGGATGACTTTTTGGTTTATGATAGTACCTCCCAACCTGGGATGAAAGACCTAACTCATGTGAAATTGTAGGGGTCGGTCTGGGCCACAGAGAGCAACTGAGGTCCTGCCTGGAAGGCCTTCTGCTTGCTTTAATGTTTATCTCTCGTTGTGGTTTCTGTAGGTCATGTTGGCAGCTTCCTATTGGTCTCTCCTGGCCCCAGCAGTTGAGATGGCCACATCCTCTGGGGGCTTTGGTGCCTTTGCCTTCTTCCCTGTGGCTGTTGGCTTCACCCTTGGAGCAGCTTTTGTCTACTTGGCGGACCTCCTGATGCCTTACCTGGTGAGTACCACGCTACTTTTAGCTGTCGTATCAGGATACAACCAGCTCTGTGCAATGGATTTATTTCTGATCAAACCTGACATACCGTTAATGTCTCCGTTAAGTAGCCACTGGTATTTAAATAGAGAACAAGGCATTAGAGGAACTGACTGGTGATTTCTTTCTTAAAATAATGTCTTGGTAATTACCCCCTTATTTACATTTTAGTAAGTTCAGATTTTGAATGTCACATTTCATTAAAAATACAGAGTACAGCTGATGTGCTGAGTAGCACTGTATATATGAGAGGACCTAGAACTGGATGCTGGGTAGGAACTAGAACCATCACTGTGGTGGTGGCTCTTTTATTTAGAGTATGACATCATCAGGGAGATGATACCCTGACCCCGCCTCTCAACCTGTAGCGTTAGGCCTTCGACAATGGATCACATCATGAGGGCTGACAGGAGGGTGAGGCGGGGCTCTGTGCAGCAGGGGTCTGGGCTGGAGCTCACACCTGCCGTTTGCTGATTGTATATCCTGAGCTCTAGTTTTCCGTCCTTTAATTTGAGAATAACTCCCCCAAGGGACTGTACAGTAAAATTTAAAACATGTAAAAATGTACTGGAATTGGGGATAAGCCAGAAATTTCTGGCTTTTTTACTGACATAGGGCTGGAGAGTTGGGTTTGGGAACGAGCATGTATTTGCTTATGGAGAAGCACCGTGCGAACCACAGCCTGGCGTGTGGCTGTGATTGCCGAGCTGAGATAGCTGGGGCCAGCTCAGGCAATGGGAACCGCAAGCCATTGGCTAAAGCCCTGTCATCTGCATGCACCGTTGTCAGTAAAGGAAAAGGGTCCAAGATCATAACAGCATGAGACAGCCTTACCAGACACGGGGTCTGACAAGTTCTAGAGATGGCAGAAGCACCCCCAAACTAGTGCCTGAATTCTCTACTTCCCTAGAAAGGGAAATGGTGCAGGGAGAACTCTATGGAGAGAAATGGGTCAAAGTCCATTTCTCCTGCTGGATCACGGTGAGACAGGATTAAGTCAGACTCACTGGAGTCAGCGATCATGTACCTCGGGAGGTAGGAAGGGTTGAAGTTCTCTTCCCTGCCTTCCTGTTTTCTTTTTTCCTTAAGTTCCTACTGGAGAAAGAGAAGGAATGATGGGTGATTCTATAACTACAGTGATTCCCAGGAACTATGCCTCTGGATCCTAGGCTAATGACAAATGGATTCCTTGTGTTATGGAAGAATTGTTCTTTGGATCAGACAGCTGAATGTGATGTTGGACGGCTGTGATATTGTCTTAAAGCAGAGGTCCCCAACCCCCAGACCGAGGACCAGTACTGGTCTATGGCTGGTTAGGAACTGGGCTGCATAGCAGGAGGTGAGCAGCCAGCTGCCAAGTGAGCTTTATCTTCTAAGCTCCGTCTCCTGTCAGATCAGCGGTGGCGTTCTATTCTCAACAGAGCACAAACCCTGCTGCGAGCTACGCGTGTGAAGGATCCAGGCTGTGTGCTCCTTAAGAGAATCTAATGAATGGCTGATGATCTGAGGTGGAACAGTTTCATCCCAAACCCCCCACCCCGACCCTAGTCCGTGGAAAAACTGTCCTCCACAAAACCAGTCCTTGGTGCCAAAAAGGTTGGGGACCACTGTCTTAAAGACCATGTGTCATTTTTTTGTCATTAAAAGATTGAGTGGCATGGCTGGATGCGGTGGCTCACACCTGTAATCCCAGCACTTTGGGAGTCTGAGGTGGGCAGATCACCTGAGGTCAGGAGTTTGAGACCAGCCTGGGCAACATAGTGAAACCCCATCTCTACTAAAAATACAAAAATTAGCCGGGCGTGGTGGTGCACGCCTGTAGTTCCAGCTACTCGGGAGGCTGAGGCACGAGAATCGTTTGAACCTGGGAGGTGGAGGTTGCAGTGAGCTAAGATGGTGCCACTGCACTCTGGCTGGGTGACAGAGCAAGACTTTGTCTCAAAAAAAAAAAAAAAAAAAAAAAAAAAAAAAAAAA
>NW_016807991.1:1196208-1199765 GCF_001698545.2 Rhinopithecus bieti | reverse complement strand
AAAAAAAAAAAAAAAAAAAAAAAAAAAAACAAAAGATTGAGTGGCTGTGTCTGTCTCTGTCCCCTGGACAGTTGGCTTCCTTGCTGCCGACTATGTCTGTGTGGTAGTGGCTTCCAGCGGCCTTCAATGCCGGCTGCCATATTCTGATCTCAAGGCCACCCTGGTTTTGTGTGAACTTGTTGTTGGAGTGTATTCTGCTTGCCCTGGCAAGTGACCAGTGGCTTTAACCCCTGAGCAGCAGGCAAAGATCTGGCTCAGCAGCTCTGCACGACCCCTGCTGGATCCCATTCTGCTCTCCTCTCATGCACCCAACTGGGCTTCCAAGACAGTCTCTTGGAAAGGACTCTGCAATCCTGGTGGGTCTTGCTATGTTACTGGGGAGCGGGGGTGGTGGGGTGGTATCAGAAGTATTTGGTCAGCTGTCTGAGTGTAGGGGTTTTCTCTGGGCAGTGTAAACAGTCATTGGCTAATTTGTACTATGCAGCAGTATTTTTTTGTTTTTTGAGACGGAGTCTCACTCTGTCATCCAGGCTGGAGTGCAATGGTGTGATCTTGGCTCACTGCAACCTCCGCCTCCTGGGTTCAAGCGATTCTCCTGCCTCAGCCTCCCGAGTAGCTGGGATTACAGGCGCCTGCTACCACGCCCGGCTAATTTTTGTATTTTTAGTCGAGGTGGGGTTTCACCATGTTGGCCAGGCTGGTCTTGAACTCCTGACCTCAAGTGATCCTCCCGCCTCCGCCTCCCAAAGTGCTGGGATTACAGGCGTGAGCCACCATGCCCAGTTGCAGCAGTATTTTGTTTTTGAACCTTTTGGTTCATATTTGTTCTAATATATGCTTTGAATATGGAGGAGATCCCAGAGAAGCCCTAGATAGAATCAGGAATGGTTTGGGAGCAGCTGTTGAATGTCTCGGGAGGGGTTGCAAGAGCTCAGAAAGGGACATCATCACCACAAATGCCCGGAACCTCGCTACTTGGCAGAAAGATCAGCCTGACAGTAAACATCTGTTCCAGGAGGTTTAAAAAGAAATGAATTCTTGCTGTTGATGTGAGAGGGGGAATTTGTCTTAGAAGGTCTCATACATGGATGAGAATTACTGAGGATTGCTACAGTCCGTGAATACAAATGTTGTTGAAAGAGTTGTGCTTGGAAACAGTCTGTTGACCTTCACTCTGAGGCTGGCCAAAGGTTTCCTTTGGTTTCACTATTAATTTGCTCCCCAAACCTGAAAAGGGCAGCAGCTTGGATCTATCGAAGATGCTCTGTGGAGTCAGAGTTAATGGGTTTTGATCTTGAGTCCTTGCAGTTGGCCAACATTGACTGAGCACCCACAGGGTTTGGAGTCTAACAGGGGAGGAGCGGGGCTAGAATTTGTGTTCAGGGTGTTTGCTTTCTTTGGGATCTATGAACCAGTGGCTTTTGAGGCTGTGGGAAGTTTTGTGGGTCAATTCGGCCCCAGATCATTTCAGTTCCCGATTCATTCCCTGATGATGGAGGCCCACCATTCAGCAGATGGCCCCAGGAGCAGAATGAAGGCAGAGCAAAAGGCTTTGGCTGGGATTCCGACCAAGGGGCTCTCACCCTTTGCGACAGGCCCCAGGATGTAGGGGGCCTGTCTGCGGAAAACCTCAGGGTCTCCTTTCTGTCCCCGGGGACATGTCTGCTTGGAGTTTGTTGGGGTGAAAGGAAGTGGGTCAGTGTCTGTGTTATTTTACCTGGAGAAATAAGGAGATGGAGAAGTCTAGAAAGGGCAGCGATATGGCTTGAGGGATTCTGCGGCAGTGCCCTGATTTGACCCTTGCCTGTGACCATTCAGGCACAGGCCCCAATGCCTGGGAGCGTCAGAGCCACCAACCCTGGTTATGTGTTTGGGACGTGAAGGGCATCACACTCTTGGGTTGGTGGGAAGGGAATAGTTAACACATGACTGTGTTCTTTAACTCCATTTCTGTTCCTTCGGCCTTTCAGATTTATTTGTCCCCCTGTCGGAGGCAAAGCAAAATATTGCTCATGGAAAGGGCATTACTCAGAAGAGCCTGTCAGGTTCGAAGCCATTGTGGCTTTGTTAACTTCAGATGCATCAAGTTCCTCTCCAAATTGGGTGTTTATTTTCAATTATTTATCTGGGAATAAAGTAGAGAAGTTCTGTGGTAACTGTTAATGGGAAATGAGCTGACAGGGATTGACAGAGACTTTGCCAAATGGCGTCTTAATGAAAGGAGAGAAAAAAAGGGGGTGGGCAAGGAAGATGCAGCCTGCTGGGCCTGGGAAGAGGCTGTTGAGGGGTCAGATGATGGGAAATGCTTTCGGGGCCAGCCGGAGCCCATGCTCCCCTTAGGATGGTTCTAGACAGAAACAGACTGGACATTGAACAGCTGTTTGGAGACATTGACATGTTTCTAATTTTGCAATGGTGCTTCTATGTGAAGTTAAGGGATAGCAGTATGTGGGAAACTGTCATCTTCAGTTCATTATTGTTATTATTTGAGACAGGGTCTTGCTCTGTTGCCCAGGCTGGAGTGCGGTGGCATGATCGCGGCTTACTGTAGCCTTGACTTCCCGGGATCAAGTGATCTTTCCACCTCAGCTTCCTGAATAGCTGGAACCACAGGCGTGTGCTACCATGCCCGACTAATTTTTAATTTTTTTGGTAGACACAGGGGTCTCCCAGTGTTGCTCAGGCTAGTCTTGTTCTCCTGAGCTCATGCAATCCTCCTACTTTGGCCTTCCTCTCTAAGTGTTGGGATTATAGGTGAGCTACCACACCTGGCCGGCCTTCAGTTTCAAACAGTGATTTTTCTCCTGGCGGGTTGATGGGTAGGGTGGGGAGGAGGGTAGTGTGTGTGTGTCCCTAAGGTCAGTTCTTTCTTTTTAGTCATGTTAGTGTCACATCAGTACAATACAAAAATCTCATTATAAAACAGTTTTGTAAAATTTTGTGTGAAAACGCTTCTCCTACTTTTATCTTTCCCCCAGATCAACCGGTCAAACATTGTTACTAGTTTAGCGGATATCATTCTAGTGTTTCCCTTCCTTTTCTTTCTTTCCTTCTTTTCTTCTTTCCTTCCTTCCTTTCTTCCTTCCTTCCTTCCTTTCGTCCGTCCGTCCGTCTTTCTTTCTTTCTCTCGAGACGTAGTTTCGCTCTTGTTGTCCAGGCTGGAGTGCAATGGTGCGATCCCACTCACTGCAACCTCTGCCTCCTGGGTTCAAGCGATTCTCCTGCCTCAGCCTCCCAAATATCTGGGATTACAGGCATACACAACCATGCCTGGCTAATTTTGTATTTTTAGTAGAGATGGGGTTTCACCATGGCTGGTCTTGAACTCCTGATCTCAGGTAATTTACTTGCCTCAGCCTCTCAAATTGCTGGTGTTACAAGTGTGAGCCACCATGGCTGGCTTTTCCCTTCCTGTCCTCTCCCTTCCCCTCCCCTCCCTTCCCCTCCCCTCTCCTCTCCTCTCCTCTCCTCTCTCCCCTCTTCTCTCTTCTCTCTCCTCTCCTCTCTTGTCTCTTCTCTCTTTTCTCTTCCCCTCCCCTCCCCTCCCCTCCCCTCCC
>NW_016807991.1:1183628-1196034 GCF_001698545.2 Rhinopithecus bieti | reverse complement strand
CTCCCCTCCCCTCCCCTCCCCTTTTCTCTCTCTCTTCCGAGGTGGATCTCCCTCTGTGGCCCAGGCTGGAGTGCAGTTGCTCGATCTTGGCTCACTGTGACCTCCACCTCCCGGGTTCAAATTATTCTCCTGCCTCAGCTTCTTGAGTAGCTGGGATTATAGGCACCCGCCACCACACCTGGCTAATTTTTGTATTTTTAGTGGAGATAGCGTTTAACATGTTGGTGAGGCTGGTCTCAAACTCCTGACCTCAGGCAGGCAGATGCCTGCCTCAGCCTCCCAAAATGCTGGAATTACAGGCTTGAGCCACCATGCCCAGCCTCTTTTCCTTTCTTAAAGAAAACCAATGATACGTTTTTTAATGATTGAAATATAAACACTTTTCCAATTTGCTTGTATTGTTTGAGTATACTTTAAATCGACTTTATAGCAGTAGGAACCCTGCCTCCATTTCGATCTTCTTTCCTTGTATATGTGCAAGCATACATTTTTACACAGTTGGAATCAGTCTGTGCATTCTCTTTGTGTTATTTTTAAATTTGAAATGATTTTTATCGATGGTATTTTAATACCTGTGCAGCATTCTGTCATCCAGTTCATTTGCTCAGCCATCTCTCCATGGTTGAGTAGTTAGACTTTTCTGTGCTTTTACATATGTCTGCATGGACATCTGGAAATGGAATTTTGTTTCATGTTTTCTGAAAAACAAATGGCAACATAGTGTCTGTGTTGTTGCTGCTTGCTTTTCACAGCTTAGTTTGCATCTTGGCAGACTTTTTCCTGGGAAATGTGTGCTCCCCTCCCCCTCCTCTCCCTCTCTTGGTATTCTACATCTTGAGGAGGCTGCCCAAGTAGGTAATAGGTGCCTGTGACCCTAAGGCTGCCTCCTCGTCGTGGACTTGGCCAACAGTCCTGCCCAGATGGGCTCCGGGAGGGCGGGGGAGGCTAGCAAGCAGGGATCAATCACCCTCTTCTCAGCTCCTGCCTTAATTTATCTGAGTCCTCAACCACGTTCAGTTTATTTTAGTTCTCATTGTGATGGCAAAGAAGATGCCTCTAGTGAAGCTTAAATGAACAGTGTGCGCGTGTACTTTAAATATCCACCCAGTTTTGGCCAAGCGTGGTAGCTCATGCCTGTAATCTCAGCATTTTGGGAGGCCGAGGTGGGTGGATCAGTTGAGATCAGGAGTTCGAGACCAACCTGGCCAACATGGTGAAACCCTGTCTCTACCAAAATACAAAATACAAAAAAAAAAAAAAAAAACCCAAAAAACTGGACGTGGTGTTGTGTGTCTGTAATCCCAGGTACTCAGGAGGCTAAGGCAGGAGAATCCCTTGAACCTAAGAGGCGGAGGCTTCAGTGAGCCGAGATCACGCCGCTGCACCCAGCCTAGGCGGCATAGCAAGACTTTGCCTCAAAAAGAGAAAAAAACTATATACAACTTTTACTGGTATCAATATTTGGCTGGCTGGAGCTGCTATTGAGAGACCAAATATGACAACTGTCTTAGAAGTGACAGATGTTCCAAGAGGCAGTTTTCCTCCCAGAGGCGTGTTTGCATGTATTTATTTCTCCTTCGTAGATTTCCTTCATCTTTAGCATTCTGATTCTAGTTCATGGAAGAGTATCTTAGAGCGGGAATTAAAAAGGAGAAATGAGAAGAATATCTCCTAGAAAACAAAAAGGACAAACTTCAGCAGCAGCCACCTGAGAGTCTCTACAGTAAGCCTGGTATTGTCAAGTAAGCCTGACTCGTTTCGTAGGGACACTGAACAGTGGCCTCTGCCCCAGTTTTAGGATTGTGCTTTCTTATACTTTGTTGAGGTTCCAGATGGGCAACTCTACTTCACACTGTAGGCTGCATCCTGGGGTTGAGCTATGGTTGAAATTTCTGCCTGGCTGTAGAGAGCCTCTGTGGTAATAGCAGATCCTTCCAGTACGGGGACACAATTGTGCCATCCGAAGAGGCGGGCAGGTAGGGTGGATTGGGCAGCCCCAGGCCAAAGAAGGTGGCAGTTCTGCAGTCGAAACTTTTGCTTCATTATCTATACATCTGTATTATTTCGCTGGGGCTGCCATAGCAAAATACCACATATAGGGTTGGCTTAAACAATAGAAATTTATTTTCTCCCAGCTCTGGAGGCTGGAAGTCCAAGGCCAAGGTGTCGGCAGGGTTGGTTTCTTCTGAGGCCTCTGCCGTTGGCTTGCAGATGGCTGCCTTTCCTGCGTGTCCTCACACAGTCTTGCCTCTGTGCTCACATCCCTGGTGTTTCTTCATGTGTCCAGCTTTCCTCTTTCCATAAAGACACCAGTCACATTGGACCAAGTCCCACCCAAACAGCACCATTTTGATTGGACACATTTTTAACTCTCGGGCTCAAGCAGTCCTTCTACCTTGGACTCCCAAAGTGTTGGGATTACAGGCAATAGCCATGCCTCCTGGCCCACCTTCAGTTTAAAGCAGTGATTTTCTATTGGCCCTATCTCTAAATACAATCACATTCTAAAGCATAGGGGGTTAGAGCTTTGACACATGGATTTTGGGGGGCACAATTCAGCCCATGGCAACACCTTTTTTTTGTTTTTTCTTTTCCTTTTTTTTTTTTTTTTTGTTTAAAGGCACTGAGATTGAAAGATGGTGGAGTGGTGGGAGTTCAGCTGTTAGTTGAGCGCTGGGTGTTCTGGACCAGAGGCCACTTCCCTCACACTGGAACAGTGGGCTGGCTGGCTGGCTGGCTATGGCAGGCTAAGAAATACACAGTGCTAATTAATACTTCAGTTTCTGAGGGAGGAAACCCGTGAGCCTGCAGTAATGGAAGCATTGCCTGATGATTCTGGACTCAGGGAGTGTTGAGAAAGCTTATTGTTCAGAAGGGTTCACTGGCAAAGGAAAACTGAGTTTTTTTTGTGTGAGATATTATAATTTAATGCACAGGGTGGGCTGGCTGTTGACACACTGAAGCTGCAGGCCTTTCAGAGTGTGAAGTTTGGAGAGAACTGGCATTCAGGCCCTCGTGGGTACCAAATGTATTCCCAGGTGCAACTGGAAGCTGTGATTAGCGTTGTTTCTTCTGCCTTTGGAGGCTTTCCACAGCCTCCCGTGACTTTTAGGAAGACGCTCAGATGTTGTTTTGGGTCCTGTTGGCATGCAGAGGGGCTAAAAAGGGGATGGAGGCAATTTCCTAGTATGGTGAGCTGGCTGATTCTTTTATTTTTTTTTTTTTGAGATGGAGTTTCACTCTTGTCTTCCAGACTGGAGTGGAATGGCATAGTCTCGGCTCACTGCAGCCTTCGCCTCTCTGGTTCAAGCGATTCTCCTGCCTCAGCCTCCTGAGGAGCTGGTATTATAGGTGTGCACCACCACGCCTGGCTAGTTTTTGTATTTTTAGTAGAGACCAGGTTTCGCCATGTTGGCCAGGCTGGTCTCGAACTCCTGACCTTAGGTGATTCCCCCGCCTTGGCCCCTCAAAGTGCTGGGATTACAGGCATGAGCCACCGCGCTTGGCCTGCTGGCTGATTCTTAGATAAGACAGCAGTTTTGACCATTCTGTGGATGCCTGCAAGTGCGCATTTAGGCCTTGGGAATGCATGTCATGAATTCCCTCTTTCTTGCCGTATTGCTCTCTTGGTTTTCTAGGGCAGCTAGTGAATACTGTTCTATGCATTTATATGCCCGTGTGTGTTAGCTGTGTACACAGTCCTTGCTCATTGAGGCTGCAGGAAAAATATCTGTGGCTTTGCAGACAGTGGCGCAGAGCATTTCAACTATGCCTGCTCTCTAGCTTTTGACCAGGGTTCAGAAACCCACCTCTGTTGTTGATATATATTCCTGGAGGACCCCGTGGTTCTGGCATGAACACGCACACACACGCACGCATGCACTGTGTAGGCTGGCTTGCTAAGGAGAACTCCTGAAGCACGGAATGGTTCTTGTTCTTGGTCTAAGAGTGGTGGGGATTCTTGAGTGCAGACAGGCTTGGCTGGAACCTTCTAGGACTTAGATTTCCTTCTCCATGCGTAGAACACCTTTTCATTTGTTAGGCCATCAAGTTGTAACTGGATACCGGTCCCCTCTTGCTGTCTCTTGAGCCCGGCCATGTGTTTATAAAAAATGCCCAGAAGCCACCGTGGAAGTATATTGAACCAGTCGATAGCCGAGGGTGGCAAAGATGATTATGAGTATGAAAGTGGAAAGAGGCTGGGCGCAGTTGCTCACGCTGGTAATTCCAGCACTTTGGGAGGCAGAGGCGGGCAGGAATTCATGACCAGCCTGGCCAACATGGTGAAACCCCGTCTGTACTAAAAATACAAAAATTAGCTGGACACAGTGGTGCCTGCTTGTAATCCCAGCTACTTGGGTAGGGCTGAGGCACGAGAATCACTTGAACCCAGGAGGCGGAGGTTGTAGTGAGCCAAGATTGCACCACTGCACTCCAGACTGGGTGACAGAGCGAGCTATGTCTTAAAAAAAAAAAAAAAAAAAAAAAAAGTAAAGGAACTGAGTGTGCATCTAATCTTCACTGGATCCCTTCTTCTTGGCAAAGGTGGCTGGGTCCATGTCTGTCTTGCTTATAACCATACCCCTAACTGGGTGCTCCATAGAGCAGGTCTTGGTCATGCCTGCGTGGTCCGTCTCCTCTGGGATTGATTGTGGTGCTGGTAGTGTTGATGCAGGTCCCCAGGCTCGGGAACCAAAGTTCTAGGACAGTTAGATAAACAGTTCCGGCTAGTGTCAGGGAAGAAATGAGAAGTGAAGTTTGGGAATGGAGATGTAGTTTGGCCAATTCATGGGAGGGAGGGAGTCCTATTAAAAGCACCAGAACAAAAGCATTGTTCTCTCATGGCTGGGCATGGTGGCTCATGCCTGTAATCTCAGCACTTTGGGAGGCCAAGGCAGACAGATCACAAGGTCAGGAGTTCAAGACCAGCCTGGCCAGTATGGTAAAACCCTGTCTCTACTAAAAGTACAAAAATTAGCCAGGTGTGGTGTCATGCACCTGTAGCCCCAGCTACTCGGGAGGCTGGGGCAGGAGAATCGCTTGAACCTGGGAGGCGGAGGTTGCAGTAAGCCAAGATCGCACCACTGATTCCAGCCTGGGCGATAAGAGCGAGACTCCATCTCAAAAACAAAAAACAAAAAACAAAAAAACTCCCAGAAAGAACCCCCCAAAAACCCAAAAGCATTGTTCTCTCCCACATGGACACCTGGGGAGGTCATGAACACCATGGCTGAAGCAGAAGTTCTTCTCAGATTTCACTTGGTCTCCTTTAGAAATACTGCTCCATGTAAAAGTTAAGGCAGACATCAGCTAAGTGGGTTCCTGCTATCTTAATTGGCTTGGGCTGCCACAACAAAATACCCAAGTCTGGCTTAAAGAAGTGAAGGCTGACCCTCGTGGGAAGGCGTCTTGATTTAACTTTGGTTCATTGGTTCTGAAATATTGCCACAGCTGCCTTAACTCTTCTCCACTTCAGGGGGACTGCTTACATTTAGCAAATCACTTCTTTGTAACAATGCAATTAGGTGCTCTTTGGGAGATTTTGTATCCTGAAGCTTTTGTGTGCATCGGAGTGATTTGCTTTTTAAAATTCAACTTTCTGGCTAGGTGTGGTGGCTCACGCCTGTAATACCAGCACTTTGGGAGGCTGAGGCAGGTAGATCACCTGAGATAAGGAGTTCAAGACCAGTCTGGCCAACATGAAGAAACCCTGTCTGTGCTAAAAATACAAAACTTAGCAGAATGTGGTGGTGCGTGCCTGTAATCCCAGCTACTCGGGAAGCTGAGGCAGTTCACTTGAACTTGTTCCAGTTCACTTGAACTTGGGAGGGGGAGGTGGCAGTGTGCCGAGATCATGTCACTGCACTGTAGCGTGGGCAACAGAGTGAGACTTTGTCTCAAAAAAAAAAAAAAAAAAAATAAAATAAAATAAAATAAAATCAACTTTCTGATGCTTTTTCACCCTGAGAGTCTCATTTAGGAGAACTGGAGTGGAACCCAGAAATCTTTACTTTTATCAGGTGTCTAGGAGATTCTGATGTAGATAATCCATGGACCTCCCTGTGGGAAATATGATATAGGGGCTTTTTACAACAGTATTCGTTCTAAAACTGGACATATTGTCATATCTAGTACTGTATTTTTCCTTCAGGAAAGCATATAGGCAGAATAGTGACTATTAACCCATGATCCAGATAGTAAAACTGAGACCTGGAGAAGTTACAACCTTCCCAGGGTCTGAAAGCATCTTGATGTTAGAGCTGGACAGCGCCCAGCTGTCCAAAATGGCTATATTCTCCTCTTTGGACTCTGTTGACCTTAGTTAATGATGTCATATTCTAAGATGGGAAAGCACCGTCGTTCCTCATTCTTTTCATTTTGCTCTCATCTCCTTCCTGGCTGGGTGTGGTGGCTCACACCTATAATCCCAGCACTTTGGAAGGCCAAAGCAGGCAGATCACCTGAGGTCAGGAGTTCAAGACCAGCCTGGCCAATATGGTGAAAACCCATCTCTAGTCAAAATACAAAAGTTAGCTGGGCATGGTGGTGTGCATCTGTAATCCCAGCTACTTGGGAGGTCGAGGCACGCGAATTGCTTGAACCTGCTGTTGGAGGTTGCAGTGAGCTGAGATCCCACCACTGTACTCCAGCCTGGGTGACAGAGCAAGACCCTGTCTCAAAAAAAATACTAAAAATAAAAATAATCTCCTCCTTGTTGTAGAAATGCTGTTCCATGAGGCAATTTGTTAAGGAGAAGCTATGGGGGAGAATTGGATGGCATACAGGGTATATTGAAATATTCCAAATTATAAACCATATGTGCTAATGTGAGGTGTTATTCCTTGAGCTTGGGATCAGAGAGAAATTTGGGATTTTTGCATAGGTTGTGACATTATCCAGTGGTGTTTTTGTAGATTAATCTGGCGCCAGATAATAGAATAATTTGGAAGAGTGAGAAACCAAAGGCCCAGGGACTAACTAGGAGATGAATGCAATATTCCCAAAGGCAGGGAGGGCCCGAGATGATGAAAACGGAAAGGAAGGCACATTGGAGAGACATTTAGAAGAAGGAGCCGTGCAGAAGATCAGATGAGTGGATATATGGAGGAAGAAAAAACAGTACAGGGCAATACCAAGGTTTCAGACTTCAGTGGCTTTGAGGCCATGCCAGAATAGGATGGAAACTCAGTATTTGGGAAGGATAGATGGGCTTGGAAGGGAATACAGTTAATTGGAAAAACATGAATTCAACAAGCACTGACTGATAGACTGTGCATGTGTTGAGTTTAGGTTGATAGCGAGGTACCTGAGTTGAGATGGCTCTAGGAAGTTGGGAGTATGAACCAGTGGCTCAGGGGCGGGATGGAGGTTGGAGTTACAGAGACAGCATTGGGAGAGCCCTGAACAGGAGGGGAAGATGTCACACATGAATACATGAGATAGGAAACTGCTGAAGGCTGGCCAGGGGCTTATGTCCAGTCCAGAGGCAAGAGAAACATGCAGCCATAGGGTCAGATGATACTAGGACCAAGACAAGGGCCTCAAAAGCTGGCCCTCTGGGACTTGGTGGAGCAACGTGGGCTCCAGTCTGCTTGTATCTGCCCCTCCGCATGGTTTTTTGAGAAAGGGTCTCACTTTGTCATCCAAACTGGAGTGCAGTGGCATGGTCACAGTTCACTGCAGCCTTGAACTTCTAGGCTCACACACGATCCTCTTGTTTCAGTCTCTTGAATAGCCAGAATACAGCTCATGTTACCACAAGCAACTGATTCTTTTTCATTTTTTGTAGAGACAGGGTCTTGTTACATTGCCCAGGTTGGTCTTGAGCTCCTGGGCTCAAGCAGTTCTTCCGCCTTGGCCTCTCAAAGTGCTGGGATTACAGGCACGAGGCACTGTGTCCGTATCTAGTTTTTGATAGTTACTCAGCTGATTGATTTCTAACAGGACAGATCTGATGGGTTAATTGCACCGGGATAGGGAGTGAGAACTGAATGTTCCCAGCAACATGTTCCTCCCCAGACATGCTGGGTCGAGGTCAACTGATCATCTCATTATAAACTGAAAGGACTTCGGGATGGGGTAGCGTTAGACTCTCCCTCGGCAGGAGGCTGAGGCCCCAGGAGGCACAAAGTTGATTTGGATGCGTTCTGTGTTTATATGAGAGGGAGTGGACTCTGCAGAGGATGGGTTAAGGGAACGGGTTGAAGGCTGGGGTGGCCAAAGTAAGCAACTCAGATATGTGAGGGTGTGTGGTGGGTTCACGTC
Organism: Rhinopithecus bieti; assembly: GCF_001698545.2. Lineage (NCBI taxonomy): Eukaryota > Metazoa > Chordata > Mammalia > Primates > Cercopithecidae > Rhinopithecus > Rhinopithecus bieti. The sequence continues at coordinate 1,187,769 of NW_016807991.1, read as the reverse complement.
TGATTTATTTACGATTGCCAAGGCACAGCAGGGGGCACTGCTAAGAGAAGTTACATTGAGGCTTGGGTGTGACTGCCCTCCATCAAATCGCTGGGCCTCTCTGCATCTTAGATTGCTGATTTATGAGTCATTGGTGACAATGCCTGCTCTCCTCCTGTCTCCTCTGATGCCCTGCTGTCTCCTTTCATTATCCCCTCATCTGCCCCAAAACTGTGTGGATGTGATCCTTTAAAGCAAGTGCTTCCAATCTTTTGGCTTCCCTGGGCCACATAAAATACACTAACAAATACTAACGATAGCTGATGAGCTAAACAACAACAACAACAAAATCACAAAATCTCATAATGTTTTAAGAAAGTTTATGAATTTATATTGCATCCCATTCAAAGCCGTCCTGGGCCACCTGCTGCCCGTGGGCCATGGGTTGAACAAGCTTGCTTTAGAGGGAGGGCTGGCAAAGTACAGCCTGAGGGCCAAGTCAGCGGCACCCATTCGTTTATGAACTATGGAATCCTCTGCAGCTGCTTTTGCGACACAGCAGCAGAACTGAGTAGCTGCAATGTTTGTGATTGAACACAAAAACAGAAAATCAAGTACCGCATGTTCTCACTTATAAGTGGAAGCTAAACACTGGGGCCGAGTGCGGAGGCTCACGCCTGTAATCCGCACACTTTGGGAGGCTAAGGTGGGTGGATCGCCTGAGGTCAGGAGTTCAAGACCAGCCTGACCAATATGGTGGAACCGCATCTCTACTAAAGATACAAAAATTAGGTAGGTGTGATGGTGCACGCCTGTAGTCCCAGCTACTCAGGAGGCTGAGGCAGGAGAATCGCTTGAACCCAGTATGTGGAAATTGCAGTGAGCTGAGATCACACACTGCACTCCAGCCTGGACGACAGCAAGACTGTCTCAAAAAAATAAAATAAGGGCCAGGCACGGTGGTTTCACGCCTGTAATCCCAGCATTTTGGGAGGCCGGGGCAGGTGGATCACCTGAGTTCACGAGTTCGAGACCAGCCTGGCCAACATGGTAAAACCCCGTCTCTACTAAAATATAAAATGAGTCAGGCCTGGTGGCTCGCACCTGCAGTCTGAGCTACTCTGGAGGCTGAGACAGAAGACTCGCTTGAACCTGGGAGGTGGAGACTGCAGTGAGCTAAGATTGTGCCACTGCATTCCAGCCTGGGTGACAGAGTGAGACTGTGTCTCTAAATAAATAAATAAATGTGTCTCTAAACAAATAAATAAATAAATAAAATAAACATTGGGTACACATGGTCATAAGGATGGGAACAGTAGTCACTGGGGACTACTGGAGAGGGGAGAAAAGGGGGGCAAGGGCTGCAAAACTACCTATTGGGTACTGTGCTCACTACCCGGGTGACAGGTTCAATCCTACTCCTAACCTTAGCATCACACAATATACCTTTGTAACAAACCTGCACATGTACCCCTCTCATTCTAAGATAAAAGTTAAAAAAGAAAAAAAGAATACTATCTGACCCTTTGCAGAAACAGTTTGCTGATCCCTGATTTAAATACTTCTTCAGCTGATCCTTTGTTTAAAAAACTTTTTAATTTTTGTGGATGCATAGTAGGTGCATATGGGGTACATTAAATGTTTTGATATAGTTATGTAAAGTATGATGATCACATCATGGAAAATGGGGTATCTATCCCCTCAAGCATTTGTCCTTTATGTTACAAATAATCCAATTATATTCTTTGAGTTATTTTATTTTATTTTTGAGACAGAGTCTCACTCTGTCACAGGATGGAGTGCAGTGGCATGATCTTGGCTCACTGCAACCTCCGCTTCCTGGGTTCGAGCAATTCTTCTGTCTCAGACTCCCCAGTATCTGGGACTACAGGCGCCCGCCACCACGCCCGGCTAGTTTTTGTATTTTTGGTAGAGATGGGGTTTCACCATATTGGCCAGGCTGGTCTCAAACTCTTGACTTCAGGTTATCCACACACCTCAGCCTCCCTAAGAGCTGGGATTATAGGTGTGAACCACCGCACCTGGCCATCTTTCAGTTATTTAAAAATATACAACTGGGGCTGGGCGCAGTGGCTCACACCTGTAATCCCATCACTTTGGGAGGCCAAGGCATGTGGATCGCCTGAGGTCAGGAGTTCGAGACCAGCCTGGTCAACGTGGTGAAACCCCATCTCTACCAAAAATATAAAAACTAGCTGGGCATGGTGGCAGGCGCCTATAGTTCCAGCTACTTGAGAGGCTGAGGCAGGAGAACTGCTGGAACCCAGGAGGCGAAACGTGCAGTGAGCCAAGATCATTCCAGCCTGGGCAACAAGAGTGAAACTCTATCTCAAAAAAAAAAAAACAAAACAAACAAACAAAAAAAAACAAAAGAAAACCAAAAGTACAATTAAATTATTTTGACTATAGTCACCCTGTTGTGCTATCATATAGTAGGCCTTATTCATTCTTTCTACTTTTTTTGTCCCCATGATCTTTTGTCTTTGTGCCCTGGTGACCTCTCTGTTCAGGGTACCTTCATCTCCCCGCTCCAGATTATTTTCTACAAGCCCCAGAGTATCCTGCGCAGGTTGTGAGTCTGATCATGTTTCCAGCTGAAACCCCCTCAAGGGATCCTCTGCCTTCCATTTACAGTTCTATTTCCATAGAGTGCTTACCAGAGTCCTTCTAATCTGGCCCTAACTGCCCTCTGCCGCCTGGTTCCTCCCTGCTTATCTCTTGCCATACCTTCGGGTTTCCTTCTTGTCTCCCCCTGCCTTTGCGCCAGCTCTGCCTGGGGCACCACCCCTGCAGTGTTTTGCCAGACTCTCTTCCTTACCCTTTGGGGTGCAGCTTGTGCATTTCTTCCCCACAAGGCTTTCCAGATTTGCCCCATATCTTGGATTCATTTTGTACTTTCCTTGTCCTGGCCCTTCCCTTCCTGGACTGTGGACCGGGAGCCTGAAGGCGGGGGCAAGGGTACGGACAGATCTGCTCATGTCTCTGCAGTGTCCTGTACACTAGCACAGTGCCCGGCACAGAGTGGGTCCTCAGGAGGTATTTGATGAATGAATCAATGAAAGAATAATCGGGGATGTTGAGAAGATCAGAGGAGATCATTGTTATGAAAACTCCTCCTCACGGCATCAAAGTTGAAAGTGCTTTACACGTGTGAGTTACTTTTTGGAAGCAGATCCATGCCCTTTGCAATTGACCGCTTTTTTGTTCCTACAAACATGAAGCACGGATCATTAAACATGCAGGAGACAAAAAGAAAAGCTTAATCTGGAATTGGCCTGTGTCATGTGATTTTTCATGCCTTATTTACTTTCATAATTATGTTTGTCTAAGAAGCGAGAGACTCATACTGCCATTTACAACAAGCATTTTTCGAATGACCTTTGAGTAAAGGGTGAGGTGGAAAGCAGGGAAGTTGCCTGTGTTGCTTTAGAAAAAATGTTAACATCTAGACCTCCCTCTGGAGGTTCTGAATGATGGTGTCCATGGTACGGCCTAGGTACTTTTAAAAATGTTCCCGTAAGGACTCTGACGTTCAGCCAAGATTAGTGACCTTTGATTGAAGGCTACCTATCACTCACTTTTGTTTACTTACTGGGTTTTGGTTCATTCTCCATAATTCAAGTATCTTCCTGTTTCTTTTTGAAGCTCAAGTCTTCTCCTAGTGCAAAAGACTAAGAAAAGAGGGAAAGAAGAATTTTCCTGCAGTTGATTAAGGAACCGTCTGAAGATGAAAAGGGGGAAAGGGTCTGCTTGTATTGATTGCAGACTTTGGACCGCACCAGAATCACCTAACGAAATGCAGGTGCCGGGACCCCACCCCAGACTCTGTGCCTCAGAAGCTCTTGGGGTGAGGCCCAGGCACCTGCATTTTGAACTAGATCTCCAGGGGACTTAGATGCTCCCTCTAGTCAGAGAACCACAGTCAGTCCACAAAGGCAGGTAGCAGCACAGCAGGAGTCTGGGAAGCTGTAACATCTGGGGGAAGAGTACTGACACCTTGGAGTGGAGAGGGCTTCAGAACCCACTCGTCTCCTGGGCTCCTTAAAAAAGTTGTTGTATTCAGTGAGAACACTTGGACACAGAGTGAGGAGCATCACACACTGGGGCCTGTCGTGGGGTGGGGAGAGAGGGGAGGGGGGAG
>NW_016807991.1:1160098-1182266 GCF_001698545.2 Rhinopithecus bieti | reverse complement strand
CCCAACAACAAATATTTCTTTTTCTTTTTCTTTCTTTTTTTTTTTTTTGAGACTGAGTCTCACTCTGTCATACAGGCTGGAGTACAGTATTGTGATTTTGGCTTGGTGCAACCTCCACCTCCTGGGTTCAAGTGATTCTCCTGTCTCAGCCTCCTGAGTAGCTGGGACTACAGGTTCATGCCACCACACCACTAATTTTTGTATTTTTGGTTGAGACGGGGTTTCACCATGTTTGTCAGGCTGGTCTTGAACTCCCGACCTCAGGTGATTTACCTGGCTTGGCCTCCCAACGTGCTGGGATTACAGGTGTGAGCCACTGCTCCTGGCCCAACCACAAATGTTTCTGACCATGTCATTCCATGTCCAAAATCCTTTGCTATCTTCCCATCAAGTCCAGGCCTTTTTCCTCTTTTTCCCTTTATCTTGGACTTACTTCACCGTTCTCCTCCTGGCCCCTCCCTCCCTCCTTAGCTTGGGCTCAGGCCAGTCCTCCACCACCCAAACCACCCACCAGCTCCTGCAGCTGGTTCTCAGCACATATCACGCTGTTTGTCTTTCTGAGCCTTTTCTCGTGTTCTCCCTCTGCCAGAAACCACTTTCCTCTTTTTGCCTTTACCAGGCCAAGTCCTTCCCTTTCAGGTTTTGGCCATTGTCATTAGTCAATGATGATGGCGTTGCCCTGAGGCTGTCTGGCTGTGTCTTGCTTTTTTTTGAGACAGAGTTTCACTCTTGCTGAATAGGCTGGAGTGCAGTGGCGAAATCTTGGCTCACTGCAACCTCCGCCTTCTGGTTTCAAGTGATTCTCCTGCCTCAGACTCCTGAGTGGCTGGGATTACAGGCACCTGCTACCACGCCTGGCTAATTTTTGTGATTTTAGTAGAGATGGGTTTCACCATGTTGACAGGGCTGGTCTTGAACTCCTGACCTCATGATCCACTCGCCTCGGCCTCCCAAAGTGCTGGGATCACAGGCGTGAGCCACCGTGCCGGGCCCTGTATCTTGGTTTTGAATCTCTCTGTGGCCCCTTGACTGAGCGCCGCGCTTCGTGGTTGCTTAGTTGCCCGCGTCACTGATGGGCTGTAGGCTCCTTGGGCAGTGGCGTCATCGTTCTTGTTTGCCTCTGCATCCCTGGCGCCTAGCACAGAGCCTGACATGGAGGGGCCCTGAGACTGATTTGCTGCGGGAAGGAGTGAGTGTTCAAGCCTGGAGCTTTATTCATCATTGAATTCTCAAGGCTTAGAACAGTGCCTGGGACATGCTAGATGCTGAGGCCCCCTTAATCTCTCCCCTAACAACTCCCACCGCAATAAACGCTTCCTAAATGTCTGAATGGTTGGGTGGAAAGGAGACTCAGTCATGTACTGTCTGCGGCATGATGACAGGTAATTGTATCTTCATGATTTTATATCAAGGGTCTTTGTGTTCCTGATAATTTTTGTAGGGGTGCATGTGTGTGCGTGTGTGTGTGTTTACAAACTGAATTCTAAGTAAAGCACCCAAGGCTTTGGGTACTTAACTGTCTGAAGATTCAGGTGGTCGGGTGAACTAAAGCAGGGTGATCATACTTTTTCTGTAAAAGGTCAGATAGTAAATATTTTAGGCTTTGTAGCCACACACAACCTCTGTTGCTGTCTCTCCCCTCCCCACCCTCTTTTCCCTTCCCCTTCCTTTCCCTTCTCCAAGACCCTTTAAAAATGTAAAACACATCCTTAGCTCATGGGCTGTGCAAAACTGGCTGGATTTGGCCCACAATCCATTGTTTATAAACCCCTGATCTAGAAGATTCTTTAAGGCCAGTTCTTTTAACATTTTGTTTTGTTTTCTCATATTGGATGTATTTATATGTTGCCCTTTTTCCTGTTGATGAAAATTATGTATGCTCATTTTTAGAAGAAATGTAGAGAATAGAAACTCCAACAGGTAAGGAAAATCCACTTTGAATCTCATCACATGGATGCCACCCTTATCCATGTGTTGGACTATTGGCTGTCTGAGTATTTTCTGAGCTTTTTATCTGTATGGGACATGTCGTGACAATCACTCCCAGTCATGGAGTGTGTGTCCTGTCTCAGGCACAGCGCCATGCTCTTTGTGGGCATTGTCTTGTGAGGTAGGTGCTACTGATAATTTTATTTAATTATTATTATTATTTTATTTTTATTTATTTTTTGCGTTGGAGTCTTGCTCTGTTGCCGAGGCTGGAGTGCAGCAGTGCGATCTCAGTTCACTGCAGCCTCCGCCTCCCAGGTTCAAGTGATTCCTCTGCCTTAGCCTCCCGAGTAGCTGGGACTACGGACCCGCGCCACCACCCCCGGGTAATTTTTTTTTGTATTTTTAGTAGAGATGCGGGTTCACCATGTTGGCCAGGCTGGTCTCAATCTCCTGACCTCAAGTGATCCGCCCGCCTTGGCCTCCCAAAGTGCTGGGATTACAGGAGTAAGCCACCGTGCCTGGCTGGTAATTTTATTTTACAGGTGAGGAAACTGAGGCTCATTTGTCTGAGAACAGATGAAGAAGGCCCCATCTCACTAAGTAACAAGACCAGGTCACTCAGGTGGTGATCACAGACCCACGTGTTGACATAGAGCCTCTGTCAGCAGGTCCCTAGGTGGCTGGAGTGGGCAGAGCCCCTGCATATAGAACAGGAGGGTGTTCTGTTGTTGCAGCAGAACCCAGCCCATCCTGACTGGCACCCTGCAACATAGAGACACTTGAGCAGCCTCCATATTAATTGTGAGAGGGTGGCCATGAGGGTTAAATGAAATAACATACAGAGAATATCAGACACACCATCAGGCATGCAGTAGGTATTCAATGTGTGTCAGTTCCCTTGTATCAGGAACTGTGGAAGCTCCTGGGGATAACTTTTTGGTCCTGTTTCTTATTTGCACAGTTGTGGGTTCAGGCTTAACAAAACATTGTGTGTGTGGGCTGGGCATGATGGCTCATGCCTGTAATCCTAGCACTTTGCGAGGCAGAGGTTGGCGGATTATCTGAGGTCAGGAGTTCGAGACCAGCCTGGCCAATACAGTGAAACCTCTTCTCTACTCAAAAATACAAAAATTAGTTGGGTGTGGTGGCACACACCTGCAATCCCAGCTACTCGGGAGGCTGAGACAGGAGAATCGCTTGAACCTGGGAGGTGGAGGTTGCAATGAGCTGAGATCACGCCAGCCTGGGGGATCTCACTCCAGCCTGGGGGAAGGAGTGAGACTCTGTTTAAAACAAACAAACAAACAAACAAACAAACAGCATGGCATGTGTGTATGTGTTGGGGGGTTAGGTTGGTGTGTTTATGTGCTGTGATCTTCCTGGGGTTCACATTGCAGTGTCTGCTGGTCCTGCCTCTCGTGGACTGTTTGGGTATTCCATGAACAGATGGCCCTTTCCTTCCAAGATTCCCAAGGGAATGGGCCAGAAAGCTCTGCCCATGACATTGTGCCCTAGGACCATAGTCCATCTTTGCCCCATCGCCTGTGGCCTCTTTCTTTCAGAGAGATTGTTGAGGCCGGGCGCGGTGGCTCAAGCCTGTAATCCTAGCACTTTGGGAGGCCGAGACGGGTGGATCACAAGGTCAGGAGATCGAGACCATCCTGGCTAACATGGTGAAACCCAGTCTCTACTAAAAAATACAAAAAACTAGCCGGGCGAGGTGGCGGGCGCCTGTAGTCCCAGCTACTCGGGAGGCTGAGGCAGGAGAATGGCGTAAACCCGGGAGGCGGAGCTTGCAGTGAGCTGAGATCCGGCCACTGCACTCCAGCCTGGGCGACAGAGCGAGACTCCGTCTCAAAAAAAAAAAAAAAAAAAAAAAGAGAGAGATTGTTCAAAGCAACAGTTAAAGATCAAATGACTTGACCAGGTGGAGTAGAAACCTCCAGGTATCTTATGCTTTAACTTCAAATAATGAGACTTACTTTACCCACTGAGCAAGTTGCTGGCAAGATACCTAGGTTACTGCTAGGGCCGGAATTGTAAACCCTCCACATTCATATGTTGAAGCCCCAACTCCAAGTATGATGGGAACCTTTGGGAGGTAATTAGGTTTAGATGACATCATGAGGATGGGGCCCTCCTATGGGATTGGTGTCCTTTTAAGAAGAGACAACAGAGAGCTCGCTGTCTTTCTTAGTCCACCATGTGAGGACGCAGTGAGAAGACAGCCCTCTGCGAACCGAGGAGTGAGGCAATGTCAGAACCTGATGATGCTGGCACCCTGATCTTGGACTTCCAGCCTCCAGAACTATGAGAAATAAATGTTGTGTAAGCCCTGTAGCCTGTGGCTTTTTTTTTTTTTTTTAAATAAGATGGAATCTTGCTCTGTCACCCAGGCTGGAGTGCAGTGGTGCGATCTTGGCTTACTGCAACCTCTGCCTCCTGGGTTCAAGGGATTCTCCTGCCTCAGCCTCCATAGTCGCTGGGATTACAGGCATGTGCCACCACGCCTGGCTAATTTTTGTATTTTTAGTAGAGACAGGGTTTCACCATGTTGGCCAGGCTGGTCTCGAACTCTTGACCTCAGGTGATCCACCACCTCAGCCTCCCAAAGTGCTGGGATTACAGGCGTGAGCCACCACACCTGGCCTGTGGCATTTTATAGTGGCAGCCAAGCTAAGAGAGTTGTGAAATCTATAGTGATTATCCTGGATCTTGGTGACTCAGGTCTTCTTTGTCACTTGCATTGGTCGATGCTGCCCTCTGTGGCCACCTCACCCCTGGCTTAGTCATTGGGACTCATGCCAGCACACCTCTGTGAAGTGCCCTTCCCCTTTTCTCATGTAGACTCAGATTGCTTTCTCTGCCCTCTCAGTGTCCAGCCTGGGGTCTTGTCTGCCTGCCCTCTAAAACAGGCGCCAGTCTCATCCTAGCCCGGGGTCTTATCTGCCTCCTCTCTAAAACAGGCGCCAGTCTCATCCTTTTNACACCTCTGTGAAGTGCCCTTCCCCTTTTCTCATGTAGACTCAGATTGCTTTCTCTGCCCTCTCAGTGTCCAGCCTGGGGTCTTGTCTGCCTGCCCTCTAAAACAGGCGCCAGTCTCATCCTAGCCCGGGGTCTTATCTGCCTCCTCTCTAAAACAGGCGCCAGTCTCATCCTAACCCAGGGTCTTGTCTGCCTCCTCTCTCAAACAGGTGCCAGTCTCATCCTTTTTCTGTCTACTGCCCACCAGTGCCTTTGTGAGGGTTCTAGTTTTCCATCAGTCTCCACCCAGTACTCTGCCCCCAACATCCAATCAGACCTGTCCAAAGTCATTTGTCATATCAGTCCTTTGTAGCATTAGCACACACGACTCAATTTCTGTTGTAATGATTCCAGGCCCATCAAGCTGGGGTGAGCTGTACATTTCCACATATTTGGGGGTAAAGTTTCTCTTCCACTGCAAGTTTGGAAAAATTGAAATATCAAACTAACATTTCAAATTTCAACAACCTGTGTATATTTGCTTAGGTGTCTGGGCTTGGGAAGCCCCAGCAGTGGGTTCCACCTGTGGTCTGTGTGATCACCTGAATAAGGGCCCTCAGAGATACTCAGGTCCTCGTCTCTGGAGTCTGTGATGTTACCTTATATGAAAGAAGCACTTTTACAGATGCGATTAAGTTAAGGATCTGGAGATGGGGAGGTAATGCTGGATTATCTCCAGGGTGGGCCCTAAATGCAATCTCAGGGCTCCTTTATCAAGAGGGAGGAAGAGGGGGATTTGAACAGAAGAGGAAGAGGCAGTGTGACCATAGAGGCTGAATTGGAGGGATGAAGCCCTGAGTCAGGAGGCGAGGAACAGATTCTTCCCTAGAGCCTCCAGGGGGAGCGTGGCCCTGCTGACACATTGATTTCAGTCCAGAGATACTGATTTTGCATTTCTGGCCTTCAGAATTATGAGAGAATGAATTTCTGTTGTTTGAAGCCATTGCATTTATGATAACTTGTTATAGCAGCTGCAGGAAACTCACACAGTTTGCATCTTTAGTTCTCCCTGTAGTGTGCCTGTTCCTCTTGCCTTGCAGGGGAGCTGGCATTGCTCTCTGCTCTGTGCCACTGAAGGAAATTTGGTAGTAAGAGCCCTTTCTCTGACTCTGTCTGACCAACTCAGTGCTCATGGCTAATACCTTTTGGTCATCTAAAAGCTCAGAATAGATCAGTAACATTTGCACACGTTAAGTAAGAGTTTGATCCCTGACTTCTAAATGGTTTAAGAGGCACTAGAGTTACCAGTAGTAGCACAGGCTCTGGCATCCCAGCAACTGAGATCAGATACACGCTTTGCCACTTGCTGACTGTAGGACTTCGAACTAGTCACTCAGCCTCTGCCCCTTTAAGTCCCGATACCTACATCATAGGACCTTGTTATAAGGATTAAGTGAACTGCCATGTTCCATTGATTGTAAGAAGCATTTTTTTTTTCATATTTTCCTATCTTTACAATTGGGATGCATCTTATAGGCCATGGCGGGTCATTGTTTAATTAACAGCATATTTTTCTTTCTTAGTGATACCTCAAGTAATGGTATGTCTTACAATAGAATGCATCTTGGAATTGATGACTGTGGCAATCCATGCAGATATGCTTAGCTCAAGGCCTGGAACATCCTAAGAGCTCCATAACTATTCGTAATGATGCTGTTGTTATTTCAATTGTGGCAAACAAGCAGAGGGTTTTAGGTGTTTTCACTATTCTTTTCTAAGCCTGATAGTCTATTTCCTGCTTCCCACACCCCATGCTCAGAAAACTTATTTATTTATTTTTTCCCAAACCTGTTCTGTCTCTGATACTTTCCATTGCCCTGGTACAGCCTCTCTGCAGGACTTGGTACAGGGGACCTGTGGGCTCTGGGTAGTATATCTGGTCTTTCTCTTGCCTCCTCACGTTGCAGAAATCACTCAAGTATACACATAACCTTGCTTGCTGGACTTGTGTAGCTTGAACGCATTCCATGGCCTCTGAGTCTGAGACCTTATATCTTGACTTGGCTGGAAACTCTTCTTCCTTCCTATTTCTGTTTCTGTTTTCTCTGGTTGCAAACGGGCTACTCATACAACTTTTTCTTAAGGCTGATATCTATCAGTCAAGTTCTAGTTCCAGAAAGAAAGCACACCAGTTATTTGAACAGAGAGAATTTAACACAACAAATGGGTAACTAACTGAAATAAAATTGTTAGCTAGGGTAAAAAGAGAATCTGTCTCTCTCTCTCAATCCCTCTCCCTCTCCTCTCATCTCTCTTCTCCCCTCTCTCTGCTCTCTGCCTCCTCCTCCTCCTTCCTCTCTCTTTCTCTCTCTGATGTTGGCTGACACAAAAGTGGCAGCAACTACAGAAAGCAGCTAGGGATGAGGAAATAGAGAAAGAAGTTTGAATTAGTAAAACTTAGAAACTTAGAGAAGGGCCCCTCAGAGCTGAAACTCAAATGTCCGTGAGGAGGGGCCAGCAGGCTGGTGATGGTGACTTAGGCTAGGGCCCAATGAAGACAGTTCTGCAAATGTTGGAAAAACTTCAAACTGGATGCAGCAGATACTATAGGAATGAATTGCAGCTGCCACAGTGAAGAAGCATTTCTGGGGTAAAGCTCACAACAATAGTCAGCAGACCCGAAGGAACATGTCCCTTTTCAAGCACTAAAGTTTTCTTCTGATATCCTTGACTTGCAGAGCCTAACAAAGGAAAACTGGCAAAGCAAAAATGTAGTTTCAAAGCCTCAGCCCTAATATCACGGAGATATAGGAAGGTATGTTTGGGCTGAGAGTCAATGTAGGATTTTAAACAACCTCAGTTGGCCTCTGACCTTGTGATATGATACGTGAAAATGAGTGTGTTCTTTAGGGTTCTGGGTTGCAAGCAACAGAGACTGACCCTGGCTGAGGAAACAGGAATGACAGGAATGGAGCTTATTAAAGGATACCAAGTAGCTCCCAGAATGTTGATGGGGGAGGAGGGAAGCAGAACCATGCTCAAGGCTCAACTTCCAAGAATAACACCCAAAACCAAGTCACTGAGCTGTTCTGCTGAGCAGGCTGCTACTAGCCATGCAGCACCAGAGACCTATGTGCCTTGTGCCCACATCCTTGTCAGGAGCATAAGTTGGATGCAATTGCTGCCACTTTTGTGTCAGCCAACATCAGAGAGAGAGAGAGAGAGAGAGAGAAGAAGAAGGAGGAGGAGGAGGAGGCAGAGGGTGAAGAGAGATGAGAGGAGAGGGAGAGGGATTGAGAGAGAGAGAGAGAAGGCAGAGAGAGAGGGGAGAAAGGAGAGATGAGAGGAGAGGGAGAGGGATTGAGAGAGGGAGAGAAGGAGGAGGCAGAGGGAGGGGGGAAAGGAGAGATGAGAGGGAGAAGGAGAAGAAGAGGGGAATGGGGAGGGGAGGGGAGGGGAGGAGGAGGAGAGAAATGGGTCCCTCAGGTGATTTTGCTGCCCCCTGAGATAGTCTGACTATCCGGTGCTTCTGGTAGGCAGAGCTCGGTCATCTGGCTGTGCCCTGCCTTTGACAATGCCAGGAAAGAGTGTCTAGCATTTTCAGTTCCTGTTATGGGAAGAAGTCTTTGTCCTTTACCAAGTCTCATAAAGTGGGCAATTTCCTAGACACAGAAAGGGGTTCAGATACACGACACCGGCCGGGTGCACTGGCTCAGGCCTTTAATCCCAGCTCTTTGGGAGGCTGAGGCAGGTGGATCACCTGAGGTCAGGGGTTCGAGACCAGCCAGGCTAACATGGCGAAACCCCATCTCTACTAAAAATACAAAACTTAGCCGGGCGTGGTGGTGCATGCCTGTAATCCCAGCTACTCGGGAGACTGAGGCAGGAGAATCGCTTGAACCTGGGAGGCAGAGGTAAGCTGAGATCCCACCACTGCACTACAGCCTGGGCTGTAGTGAAAGAGTGAAAGTTTGTCAAGACTTTCACAAGAGTGAAACTTTGTCTCAAAAAAAAAAAAAAAAAAACAGATACAGGAGAGCTAAAATAAAAGAAAACCATCTGCAGCCCTAGGCAGTCAGTGTTCACCACAGCGCGAAATGGACCCGTTACCTTCCGTGGCTCCTCAGAGGAGTCTGCAATCCCCAATACGCTAAAAACTGCTAGGGATTACTCCTTGGAGAGCACTCAAAACACGTGTATGAAATTATCTCCAGATATAAGGCTCAATAAACCCTTGGTGATGAGAACCCTTTGATGGTTTAGGCTCCAGCGTGTTCAGCAGGTTGGCTAATGATTAGCAACCTGGGGGAATCTTTCCCTGCAGAGTGCTAAGCCCTGTGAGGTTCCTGGGCTGAAAGGGCCTCTTTGAGCCCAGTCTGGTTTTTAATTAATTTTCCAGAAGGCTTGCAGAGTGGAAGGATCAAATATTATTGCATTCCAGACAAAGAGATGGCTGGGGAGAGAAGTAAATTTTTGAGGATGGCAGTGAGAGAATGAGAGACAGTTAAAAAGTGAAGAATGTAATTTGGATAATTGAAAGCTCCAGAAAGAGATATTAGTGTGCTAAGAACCTATGATCTTTTTTTCTAACAGGATGTATTTTGAGATGCTAGGCCTTGAGAAATGAGCCACCATCCCCCTTTTGGTGAGGATAGGACGTAGGGCCGTGCTTACGTCATGTCAGACCTATTGCCTTCTTGGAATCATCATCGTCTTCATTGTCATCGTCCTTGTCCTTGTCATTGTTCTGCTCAGTGAGACTCTAAAACCACCCTTGGTGTGTGCTTCACTCTCACCACATTAAAGTCAGAGAGTTCTTCCTAACAGCTGCTTTAAAATTGTTGCTTTTCTCATCTAATCCCATCTCTGTGGCTGTGAAAAATGCCACCGTCTCCCTTCCACCTCTCAGAACGGGACTCCTATGCTGTCTGGCTTTCCTTGCACCTTGACTGAGTTGTTTCAGCAGTGACCCGCAAGTTCAGTTCTGTGATTCAGTGATTGGATGAGTTTCATGCCGCAAGATGTCCCCCAAAACAGCTGCATGTGTCAAAACCACATAGAGATGTGAGTCTGGACTTCAGAGACTTTTTCAGACTTTTGCAGTCTTCCCTTCTAGGCTGAGAGTTTTCTTCCCTTTTCCTCATTACCACTTACTGCCCCATTCCAGTCACGTCTTTGTTTTCTGTGACTCATTTAGTGCCAACTTTTGGTGCCAGACATTTTGCTTGTGTCAGGGATCAAAAGCCTTATAATTATATAAACAAGCAATCACAGAGCGGTAATTACTGTCTGTAATGGAGGTGAGCATAGGATGGGAGCACTGAATAACAGTGACTCAGTCTACTTGGGAGAGTCATGAAAGGCTGCCTGGAGTTGGTGCATGACTTTGGACTTAAAGATTAAGTTGGGCAGGCAGATGTGGTGGGGCATGCATTTCAGGAAAAGGAACAATACAGTGGTCCTTGTGATGTTGCACGGCCCTACATCCTATCCTCACTAAAAGGAAGATGGTGGTCCTTATCCATGGGGGATACTTTCCAAGACCCCCAGTGGATGCCTCAAATCCTGGATAGTATCGAACCTGAGGGCTGTCAATCAAAACACATTTCTGTTCATGTCTTCCACTCATAAATTTAACGCCCTTTTCATCTTAGCAGTTACATACCCCGTGGTGCAACAGCAAAACTGGCATGAATTTATTTTCCTTCTTCATGGATGGCAGTGAGAGAATGAGAGACAGTTAAAAAGTGAAGAATGTAATTTGGATAATTGAAAGCTCCAGAAAGAGATACTAGTGTTGTGCTAAGAACCTATGATCTTTTTTTCTAACAGGATGTATTTTGAGATGCTAGGCCTTGAGAAATGAGCCACCATCCCCCTTTTGGTGAGGATAGGATGTAGGGCCGTGCTTACGTCACGTCAGACCTATTGTCCATGGATAGTTCTGGGTTACAGATTTGTGTAGGTCTTTGCAGCCTCAGCATATGATTTTCTTCTTAAGTCAAGAACTTTTACCTTTTCATCTAAAGGAAGCACTTTATGGCTTCTCTATGACATATTCAAATTCCCAGCATCACTACTCTTGGGCTTGGGGCCATTACTGAGTAAATTAAGAGTTATTTCCACAAAAGCACCATGATGCCGTGACAGTTGATGTGATAACCAGGAGGGTTACTAAGTGACTAATAGATGGCTATTGTAGACAATGCAGGTACTCTGGACAAAGGAATAATTCACATTCTGCGTAGGACAGAGTGAGATTTCATCATGCTACTCAGAACAGTGCACAATTTAAAACCTATGAATTATTTCTGGAATTTTCCATTTAATATTTTTGGACCATACTTGACTGGGTAGTTTCGGAATGTGGTCAGCAAAACCATGGGTAAGAGGGGGCTACTCTGGCCGGGTGTGGTGGCTCACGCCTATAATCCCAGCACTTTGGAAGGCTGAGGCAGAGGATCACTTGAGATCAGGAGTTCCAGACCAGCCTGGCCAACACGGTGAAACTCCGTCTCTACTTTTTAGTAAAATTAGCCAGGCGTGGTGGTGGCCACCTGTAATCCCAGCTACTCGGGAGGCTGAGGCAAGAGAATCGCTTGAACCTGGGAGGCAGAGGTTGCAGTGAGCTGAGATCATGCCACTGCACTCCAGCCTGGGTGACAGAGTGAGACTCCATCTCAAAAAAAGAGGAAGCTACCCTATATGTTAAAGAGACGCTGCAGCAGGCCGACGCGTTCATTGTTGCTGTGGCACAAAGTATATGTATTCCTTAACTATTGTTGCCTGACAACCCCAAAATCTCAGTGGTATACAACAAGAAGCATTGATTTTCCAGGTGTCTGTGAATTGGCTGGACAAACTCTATTGATAATAGAGCTTTCTCATGCATCTGTGGATCAGCTGAGGGTCAGCTGCTCTTGACTACATGAAGCTGCAAGACTGCAGATGGTGGTGGGGAGGGTGGCTCTGCCCCAAATATCTGCCATGTGCCTTGGACCAGGGAGTGTTTTTCTCATGACAGGGGCAGAGGCATAAAAGGAAGAGCAGTAACAAGGCTTCCTAAGACCTAGGCACAGAACCGATCCATGGCTACTTCCATCCACCTACCACTGGCTAAGCAAGTCACGTGGTAGAAGCCAGCATCGAAGGGTGGATGTACCGGGTTGAGTAGTGTCTCCCAAAATGTGTTTCTTAGAACCTCAGAACGTGACTTTACTTGGACAAAGGGTCTTGGCAGATGTAATTAGTTAAGATAAGGTCATACTAGAGTAGGGTGGGCTGTAAGTCCAATATGACTCATGTCCTTGTAGAAAGAGAAAGAGACAAGGGAAGCAAAGACACAAAGGAGATGGCCATGCGAAGATGGAGGCCGAGATGGGAGTAACGCTGCCGCAAGCCAAGGAGCGCTGAGGGTTGCTGAGAACCACCAACGGCTGGAAGAGACAAGAAGGATTCTTCCTTAAAGCCTTTGGAGAGAAAATGGCCCTGCCGATACCTTGATTCACACGTTTAGCCTCCAGAACTCTGAGTGGATAAATGTATGTCCTTTGAAACCACCCAGTTTGTGGTGATCATAGTTCTGGCACCCCTAGAAAACCAATACAGTAGGAAAATATACTATTCCCCTGACAAGGCCACGGGAAGAATGTGGATGCAGATAGAGGTAAAAGCTGAGGCCAAACGTTCAAGCGGCCAGGGAGGGTGCAGCTGCAGTGAGAGACGGGGCCAAGACACCAGGCAGGGCTGTATCAGGAGGGGCCTGGCATGTTATGCAAAGAGTTTCGATTTTATCCTATAGGCAGTGGTGGGACTGAGGGATTTGGGGCAAGGGAGTGACATCTTCAGATCTGCATTTTAGAAAGGTGGCTCTGGGGTGAAGGAGGGCAGCGTGGAGGGTGCTGGACTAGACTCCAACTACTACAATAGGCTAGGTGGGAAGGCAGGAGGGTGGGGATTAGGGTGGCACTTAAGGAAGAAAATTAGGGGTAGCTCTAAAAAAAGATGTTTAAATTAAACAGTTAGACTGGTAACCAGTTGGATGTGGGAGACTGATTATTTTTGGCTTGAGGAGTGTATTAGTCAGGGTTCATTATCTAACTCACCTCTGTATCCAGGTGGAAACTAGCACCATGCTTTGGCTGGTAATATGTTAAATTAGCCCAAATGACCCCCTCCTCCACCCCCAACATATAGTATATTCAAAGCATGGAGAAGCTAAAAGCATCAAGAACCCAGGCTGTATAGGGCATTTGATTTGAAAGTCTCATGGAGTGTTTGTTCTTTCTAAAGAGGTGATTTAGAGTTAAATGATGCACAGAGCAGGTCAGGCCATATCTCCAGCTCCTATCTAGAGAGACCCTTCTACTTAAAGTAGGCTGGATCCTGTTCGTGGAGTACCACTGATTTCCACAGAGCTCAGAGTTCTAATTAAAAGCCCCTTTTCACTTTATTGTGAAATATGATACACATAAAAAAACTTTATACAACAAACATAATGAATAATTCTAAAGCAAATATCTTTGTAACCACCCCCATGCCAAGAAACAAAAGCCCCCCTAACTCCCCATGTGTTCTCTTCTTTCTTTTTTTTTTTTTTTTTTTTTTGAGATGGAGTCTTGCTCTGTCGCCCAGGCTGGAGTGCAGTGGCGTGATCTCGGCTCACTGCAAGCTCCGCCTCCCGGGGGTTCACGCCATTCTCCTGCCTCAGCCTCTTGAGTAGCTAGGACTACAGGCGCCTGCCACCACGCCTGACTAATTTTTTGTGTTTTTAGTTGAGACAGGGTTTCACTGTGTTAGCCAGGATGGTCTCGATCTCCTGACCTCATGATCTGCCCTCCTTGGCCTCCCAAAGTGCTGGGATTAGAGGCGTGAGCCACTGTGCCCGGCCCTGTTCTCTTCTTGATCAATCCCCCTCTCTACTTGCTGTTAAGTCACCACTATTCTGACTTTTATAATTAACTCTTTTTTTATAGTTTCACTCCTTATGTGTACATCCCTAAACAGCATAATTTAGTATTTCAATTGTATATAAATGAAAATATTCTATATATGTATTGTTATGTATTTTGCTTCTTTCATTAAATGTTATAGAAATAAAATGTACCCACATCATTGTCTGTAGTTCTTGTTAATTCCTTTTGGCTGTTACACAGTACTCCACCATATAAATATATTTATTTATTCATCTTATTGTTGGTGGACATTTGAATTGCTTCTAGGTTTTGGCTACTGTATATGAAGCAAATGAAATATTGCAGAATTTTTATGAAGAAAAGTAGAAACCAGGCCAGGTGCAGCGGTTCATGACTGTAATGGGTGAAACTTGGGTGAAACTCGTGAAGCTAAGCATGTAGTTCATACGGAAAAATAGAGGACCAAGAATAGGCAAGGCAATTTTTGAAGGAGAGTAAGAGAGGGAGGAGGAAGAGAAAGGATTTGACCTTGCAAACAGCAGAACATGTTGGTAATTATAATCATGTGGCATTGTCCCATAACTGTACAGGATCAATGAGGAAGATTGGCAAGTCTCATGAATATATAGAAACTTGGTGTATGGAACATGGCAGAATTGCCATTATAATTCAGTGGGGAAAGGATTGATTAATCAATAAGTGTTGATCCAATGGAATCGCCTCCAAAATTAGATTCTACCATATACCCTTTACAAAAATGCTCCCAGGTGAAGTTAGCAATGCTTAAACAATATTTAGGACAGTGGTTCTCAGCCCTGGCTGCATATTTTAATCATCTGTGGGCACTTAAAACAAATACAGATTCTGGGTTTCAACTCCTAGAGATGCTGACTAACATTGTATGTGGTAGAGCCCAGGCATCTGTATTTTTCAAATCAACTGTATTGAGGTATAATTTACATAAAAGGCTTCCATTTGAAGCTTATATTTTGGTGTGTTTTGACAAACGTATACACCTGTGTAATCTTTACAATAATCAAATTTTAGATTTTTTCCTACCCTTGAAATTCCCTGGTGCCTGCTGCCCCTTAAGTCAGCACCCCCGATACGGTGCGGCTGTGTCTCCCACCCACCCAAATCTCATCTTGGATTGTAGCTCCCACAATTCCCACATGTCCTAGGAGGGACCTAGTGGGAGATAATTGAATCATGGGGGTGGGTGTTTCCCATGCTGTTCTCGTGATGGTGAATAAGTCTCACAAAATCTGATGGCTTATAAGAGGGAGTTTCTCTGCACAAGTTCTCTCTTGTCTGCTGCCATGTAAGATGTGCCTTTCGCCTTCCGCCATGGTTGTGAGGCCTCCCCAGCCATGTGGAACTGTGAGTCCATTAAACCTCTTTTTCTTTATAAATTACCCAGTTTCGGGTATGTCTTTATTAGCAGCATGAGAACAGACTAATACACCCCTCATGTGCCAATCTGAACCCAGGTAACCACTGATCT
The DNA here is from genome assembly GCF_001698545.2 of Rhinopithecus bieti. Taxonomy (NCBI): domain Eukaryota; kingdom Metazoa; phylum Chordata; class Mammalia; order Primates; family Cercopithecidae; genus Rhinopithecus; species Rhinopithecus bieti. The sequence continues at coordinate 1,166,951 of NW_016807991.1, read as the reverse complement.
GCTTTCTAACACGATAACTTATCTTTTCAGCATTAGTATTTTTTAAAAGCTCTCCAGGTGATTTTAATGAGTAGCCAACTAATGATAAAATAAAGCAATTTATAACATTAAGAAAAACAAACTTCTTTATGACAGAAGGCCCTATGGAGTTAAATCCAAGCCAATGCTTGTGAGAAGATACTTGCAATACATACAACTGATGAAGTATTGGTGGCCAGCATATATAAAGGTCTCCCACAAATCAATGAAAAGGGGCAAACCATACACAGTAAAAAAATTGAACAAACTATTTGGTTAGGAATTTATGAGGAAGGAGCCCTAAAGAACCAATAAATGCATGAAAAGATGCCCAGTATCACTGGTAATTAAGGGGATGCAATTTAAATTATTTTCTTTTTCTTTTTTTTTTTTTGAAATGGAGTTTCACTCTTGTCACCCTGGCTGGAGTGCAATGGCTCGATCTCGGCTCACTGCCACCTCCACCTCCTGGGTTCAAGCAATTCTCCTGCCTCAGCCTCCCAAGTAAAGCTGGGATTACAAGTGCCTGCCACCATGCTTGGCTAAGTTTTGTATTTTTAGTACAGATGGGGTTTTACCATGTTGGCCAGGCTGGTCTGGAACTCCTGAACTCGGGTGATCCATCTGCCTCAGCCTCCCAATGTACTGGGATTACAGGCCTGAGCCACCGCTCCCGGCCTCTGCAATTTAAATCCTCACTTTTTGTATTTGACCAAAAAAATGAAAAAAGGTTTGACAATATTCAGTACTGACAAAGAGATTTTTGACAAATAGGAACTCTCATGCACTGTTGGTGGGAGTGCAAATTGATACAACCATCTTGGTGAGTAATTTGTTAACATCTGGTAAAACTGAAGATGTAACATATCCCATGACTAAGCAATTTCAATTTCAGATACATGTTCTCCAAGCATTCTTGCAAATGTACACAGGGAACCCTGCATGAGAATGTTCATTGCAGCCTTTCTTGTAATGGTGAAAAATTGGAAATAAATACATTTTCAGTCAATAGAAGAATGAATAATTAAATTGTGGTAAATTCATTAAGATAGCATGCTAAGTAGCCATTTAAAAAAGTAAGTTGCATGGCTAGGCACAGTGGCTCACACCTGTAATCCCAGCACTTTGGGAGGCCAAGGCGGGTGGATAACCTGAGATCAGGAGTTCAAGACCAGCCTGGCCAACATAGTGAAACCTCGTCTCTAATAAAAATACAAAAATTAGCTGGGTGTGGTGGCACGTGCCTGTAATCCCAGCTATTTGAGAGGCTGAGACAGGAGAATCGCTTTAACCCGGGAGGTGGAAGTTGTGGGGAGCCAAAATCACGCCACTGCACCCCAGTCTGGGTGACAGAGCAAGGCTCCATCTCAAAAAATAATAATAAATTAAAAAATAAATAAAAAAGTAAGTTGCAGAATGCTATATACGGTAAAATACTATTTAACTAAAATTTGAAGTTGTATAAAATAATAGTGTGTATTTTTTGTAGACATATAAAAATATATTAGCATGATATTAAAAGTGTAAAAATACCCCTATAAAGCATACCCATGGAATTTTTCAGATATTGAGTACCTCTAATTGATGTGGAGAGAGAAGAGCTGCAATTCTTTCTGTAATAGTTTACTTAAAAAATCTGAATCAAATATGGTAACAGGTTAACCTTTATTAAATCTAGGTGGTAGGTACGTGGACTTACATCTTGTTATTCTCTGTACTCTTCTACATTTCTGAAAGATTGCCTTAAGAAGGAGTCTTAAAAACTACTACTAAATGACCTCAAAGTAAAGGAAAAAAAAAATGTATTTGACAGTAGATCAGTAGACTTTGTCTCATGTAATCGTTACCAAAATATTTCTTCTGTACCTTGTATAACAGTAATGGTCCCTGACCGTGACAGTCATTAACTTAAGTACCCTAAACTTTAGTCTCTGGGTTATATATATATATATATATATATATATATATATATATATATAAAATAAGATTTTAGTGTACATGTGTGTATATGTGTGTGTTGATCAGGGAGAATTATTAGCAAATCTTGATATGGGCTGGGCACGGTTCCTCACACCTGTAATCCCAGCACTTTGAGAGGCCGAGGTGGGTGCATCATTGAGGTCAGGAGTTCCAGACCAGCCTGGCCAACATGGTGAAACCCCATCCTTATAAAAAAAAAAAAAAAAAAAAAAAAAAAAAAAAAATTAGCTGAGCCTGGTGGCATGCACCTGTAGTTCCAGCTACTCGGTAGGCTGAGGGCTGAGGTAGGAGAATCGCTTGAACCTGGGAAGCTGAGGTTTCAGTGAGTCGAGATCATACCACTGCACTCCAGCCTGGGCAACAGAGCAAGACTCCATCTTAAAAAGAGAGAGAGGGGGGGGGAGAGAGAGAGAGAGAGAGAGAGAGAGAGAGAGAGAGAGAGGGAGAATCCTGATATGAGAAGGAAATGCCTTTCTTTAATATATCACACTATTATACTTGAATCCTTCCTGGGGTTTTTTCCTTCTTGGTCATTTTGTATTTATTCATTTATTTTCTGCTTTCTTGGTCATTTTGTAGTGACTAGGATCAAGCTGTCTGAACCCGGCAGTCTTAGGTTTGTAACTGGTTGGAATAATTTATCTGTAGCAGCCATCAAGGCTCTGCATCAGTTTGAATGTCAGCATTCTAACTTGTAAGACCAAGGAGGACCTAAGGGTAGTGCATGTCACCACTTTTTGTTGAATTAACTTAGGAGCCTAATGCTTGCTTTTGAGATGGAATATTTTTGATGTTATGCCTTTCATGTAATGAGATGGGTAAGCCACTGACAGCATCATCTGCGAATAGTCTGATAGTATGTGCAGCATTGTCCATTTTTAGGCTGTGTAATTTAGGACGCCTCATCGAAAGAATAAATGACTGAAATGAGGAAGACGAAAGAAATGTACCGAAGAGCCGCTTATGAGAGCAGTCATTTTCTCCTAGGTGATAGTCATGTCCCTAAATAAGTTTTGTAATTTCTGTATGTGAAGCCCGTCACTGGAAGAGCGGTATACCAGGGCTCAAATACTGGTGGAGACTTTGTGTAATGACCTGTTTCATTTTCAAGATGAGAATGTATCACCTTCTCTTCACAAATGCAAAAATCCACATCTTGAAGCAGCAGAATAAGAAAAACAGTCTTTACTCAAAGCCAGCTTGATAAACTACAGAAGGTGAGGGTGCATGACAGAATTGTCATTATAAATTAACATGTTTCCCAAATACAATGATAATTTCTCAGAACAGTAGATGCCCTTTAAAAATTCTATTAGAAGGCAAAAACAGATACAAGACTAGATCATTTAAAGGTAATCTATGTCTTTAAGACATATCCTGGGCTGGTATAAACAAAACGATTTGACATAATGGAATATTTATACCCTCGCTGCTGTGTTATAAGGGATGATAGTAGCTCCAAGAAATGTAAGAGAAACTTGTACTGTTATCTTGGTAAAATCATTTCATTGCAAATAAAAGGATTAAACAATTAAAGGAAAGATGATTCTAGAGTCAGGAGAACTCTGTGAAACACGGCCAAGATCTGGCTGTGTGGGACTCCAGCTTCTGGCATTGAGTAAGGATGGACAGTTGTTTTCTGTGTTGTTGTTGCTTTATTTTTATTGTGGTAAAAGACACATAGTAGAAAATTTACCATCATAACCATTTTTAAATGCACAGTTCAGTAGTGTTAAATACATTCACATTGTTGTGAAGCATATTTCTAGAACTTTCTCATCTTTTTAGTAGAAATGAAGATGAGGTCTTACCCCGGTGGCCAGGCTTGTCTTGAACTCCTGACCTCAAGTGATCTGACCTCTTCGGCTTCCCAAAGTGCTGAGATTACAGGCGTGAGCCACCATGCCCTGCCTGCATATTGTAACCTTAAAAGAGCAAACCTGTCCCTACTAAAAATATAAAAATTGGCTGGGTGTGGTGGCTTGTGCCTGTAATCCCAGCTATGCAGGAGGCTGAGGTGGGAGGATCACTTGAACCCAGGAGGCGGAGGTTGCAGTGAACCAAGATTGCGCCACTGCACTCCAGACAGGGTGACAGAGTGAGACCCCGTCTCAAAAACAAACAAACAAACAAATAAATAAATAAGTAACACAATTCATAGAAACAGGAAGTAGAACTGTGTTTGCCAAGGGCTGGGGGCACTGAGAAAAGGGGAGTTGTTCTTTAAAAGGTACAGAGTTTCAGATTTGCAACGTGGAAAAGTAAAAAAAAAAAGTTAAATAAGAACAAGAATGAATAAAACCTACTATTTGATAGCACAATAGGGTGACTATAGTCAATAATAACTTAATTGTACATTTTTTGTTTTGTTTGAGACAAGGTCTCGCTCTGTCACCCAGACTGGAGTGCAGTGGTGTGCTCTTATCTGACTGCAACCTCTGCCTCTCAGGTTCAAGCAGTTCTCATGCCTCAGCCTCCCAAGTAGCTGGGATTAGAGGTGCGTACCACTGCACCAGGCCAATTTGTGTGTGTGTGTGTGTGTGTGTTTTAGCAGAGATGGAATTTCACCATGTTGGCCAGACTGGTTTTGAACTCCTGGCCTCAGGTGATCTGCCCGCCTTGGCCTCCCAAAGTGTTGGGATTACAGATGTGAGCCACTGTGCCTGGCCTAACTGTACATTTTAAAATAAAGAGTGTAATTGGATTGTTGGTAACTCAAAGGGTAAAAGCTTGAGGGGATCGATACCCCGTTCTCCATGATGTGCTTATTTCACATCGCCTGGCTGTATCAATGCATCTCATGGACCCTATCAGTATACAGACCTACCATGTACTCAAAAAAATAAAAAAAAGAGAGCTGGCTTTTACGTGGCTCTCTTTTCTGGTTTATAGATGCTCTTTTTAAACCATTCATGCCAAGAGTAATAATGGAAAGCAGACTTTGCTCTTTTATGATGCAGGATGAGAACATGGGAAGAAACAGCTCCCATCTGCTGTTTGTGTTTTTTTAAAGAGGTGTCATTTTTGGATGGGTGAGTGGATGAGGGAGACTGTTCCCAAAACAACCTTTGGGGCTTCACCTTTCTCTGTAAGTGTCATGATTTTTGGAGTGGAGAAGGACTTTGTGTGGAAGAGGAAGGGATATTCTGACTCAGGACTTTGTCGTTAAGCAATAAGAAAAAAAATTTCTTATTTTCCAGAGATTGCTAAGGAATTATAGTGCAAGCCATGTGTTCCCCTGATAGCCCATTCAGTCCCCTTTTTGGGGAATGGAGAACATATTTTAACATTTTTGAATTTGCCATGGTACCTCTTATTGATTTCTTTAGTAGATTGTGGGATTAATTGTTCATTCTGTCTTATTTCTGTCACAAATCCGGGAAACTTATGCTAAGTGCCCGATTCACTCAAACCGGATACACTTTACACAAGTACATTTGGTGATTACCTAATAAGAGACAAACTTCAGGTCCTTGTGGAGTGTGTTAGTCCATTAAGTGTTGCCATAAAGGAGTACCTGAGGCTGGGTAATTTAAGAAGAAAAGAGGTTTCTTTGACTCTCAGTTCTGCAGGCTGTACAAGAAGCATAGTGCCAACATCTGCTTCTGGGAAGGGCCTCAGGAAGCTTCCAATCATGGCAGAGGGTGAAGGGGGAACAGATGTGTGACATGGCAGGCAAAGGAGCAAAAGAACTAGCAGGATCTTTCAAACAACCAGTGCTTTCCTGAACCAATACAGTGAGAACTCAAACATTATTGTGGGGAGGGCACCAAGCCATTCATGAGGGATCCGCCCCCATGACCCAAAGCCCTCCTACCGGGCCCTCCTCCAGCACTGGGGAATCACATTTCAACATGAGATTTGGAGGGGACACACATCCATACTATGTCACAGAGCTTCATGGTTTATTGGGTAATACCCTGTGGTTTTTATTCTTTTCCTTCTGGTATAAAAAACTAGTCATTGTAGTTGAAGGACAGTAACCAGTTCATCCCTGAGTTTTCTCTGGGCCAGATAACTTTTCTTTCTTTTTTTTTTTTTTTGGGATGGAGTCTTGCTCTGTCGCACAGGCTGGAGTGCAGTGGTGCAGTATCAGCTCACTGCAACCTCTGCCTCCCAGGTTCAAGCAATTCTCCTGCCTCAGCCTCCCAAGTAACTGGGATTACAGGCACCTGCCACCACGCCCGGCTAAGTTTTGTATTTTTAGTAGAGATGGGGTTTCACCATGTTGGCCCGGATGATCTCGAACTCCTGATCTCAGGTGACCTACCTGCCTTGGCCTCCCAAAGTGCTGGGATTACAGGCGTGAGCCAGTGCGCCTGGCCAGGTTATGATTGTCTTTTAAAAAAATTTTTAAACTATCTATCTATCTATCTATCTATCTATCTATCTATCCGTCTGTCTGTCTATCTCTCTGTCTGTCCGTCCATCTATCTATCTATCTATCTATCTATCTATCTATCTATCTATCTATCTGTCTGTCTGTCTGTCTGTCTGTCTGTCTGTCTATCTATCTATCTATCTATCTATCTATCTATCTATCTATCTATTTTGAGGTAGAGTCTTGTTCTATGGCCCAGGCTGGAGTACAGTGGACCTTGGCTCACTTCAACCTCCACCTCCTTGGTTCAAGTGATTCTCCTGCCTTAGTCTCTCTAGTAGCTGGGATTACAGGCTGGCGCCACGATGCCTGGCCAATTTTCATATTTATACTAGAGATGGGGTTTCACCATGTTGGCAAGGCTGGTCTTGAACTCCCAATCTCAGGTAACCTACCTGCCTCGGCCTCCCAAAGTGCTGGGATTACAGGCGTGAGCCAGTGCGCCTGGCCAGGTTATGATTGTCTTTTAAAAAA
>NW_016807991.1:1151835-1159855 GCF_001698545.2 Rhinopithecus bieti | reverse complement strand
GCTGGGATTACAGGCGTGAGCCAGGGCGCCTGGCCAGGTTATGATTGTCTTTTAAAAAATTTTTAAAAATATTTATTTATCTCTTTATTTATTTATTTATTTATTTATTTATTTATTTATTTATTTATTTTGAGACGGAGTCTCGTTCTGTGGCCCAGGCTGGAGTACAGTGGACCTTGGCTCACTTCACCCTCCACCTCTTGGGTTCAAGTGATTCTCCTGCCTTAGTCTCTAGTAGCTGGGATTACAGGCTGGTGCCACCATGCCTGGCCAATTTTTGTATTTTTACTAGAGACGGGGTTTCACCATGTTGGCGAGGCTGGTCTTGAACTCCTGACCTCAAGTAATCTGCCTGCCTCAGCCTCCCAAAGTGCTGGGATTACAGGCGTGAGCCACCGTACCCGGCCTGTGATTATGTCTTATATCCAGTCTACAAGTGCTTCTCACACCTGAATGTGGGCACCATTCACCAGGGGATCCTGTTAAAATGCAGATGATGATTTGGCAGGTCTGGGTTGGGGCCAGAGACTCTGTGTGTCTCCCACGTTTTCAAGGTGGCTGATGCTCCTGATCGATCGATCTATCTATCTATCTATCTATCTATCTATCTATCTATCTATCTATCTATCTATTTTGAGGTAGAGTCTTGTTCTATGGCCCAGGCTGGAGTACAGTGGACCGTGGCTCACTTCAACCTCCACCTCCTTGGTTCAAGTGATTCTGCTGCCTTAGTCTCTCTAGTAGCTGGGATTACAGGCTAATCCCCATGGAGCCTCCTTGGGCTAGCTGGGGGTGGAGGGTGCAGCAGTGTGACAGTAATGGGACCTCACAGTTGGAAGGGTCCTTGGAGGGTCTGTGGGCCACTGCCTGGCAGGTGGCGCGTCACACTCGGTTTTCTCATGTTCTGATTTAGGAGGCTTTGGGTGGGGCTTAGACGTCCGTATTTGTATAAAGCTTCACCAGGGCTTTGGATGCATGCATGGCCAGGCTTGGGAGCCACCAGTTTGTCCACCTCCCCAGCTGTGATTTACATCACCTCAACATCTCCCCCTAGTGGTTGTGTTGTGACGGGGAAGTCCTGGCTTTCAAGTTAGCTCCACACGCCCTCCGGCCTTTGGGGGACTCTGGAGTCTTATTGGGGAGTGAACTGGTTTCCTAGGGCTGTGGGAACAATATATCACAATTTGAATGGCTTAAACAACAGACATTTATTGTCTTAGTTCTAGAAGTTAGAACTTTCTGGAAATTAGTTTTAAAAGTCTGACCTTAAGATGTCAGCAGGGCCATGTGCCTCCTGAAGGCTCTGGGGAAGGATGAGCTCCAAGCCCCTCTCCTAGCTTTTGGTGGTTCTTCGGCTTCTAGTAGCATAACCCCAGCCTTCCCATAGTATTTTCCTTGTGTGCATGTCTCTGTGTCCAAATTTCTCCTTTTATAAGGAAAATCATATTGAATTGGGACCTACCCTAATGACCTTAACTCGATCATTTACAAAGACCCTGTTTGCAGAAAAGGTCACACTTATAGATAGCATCTTTTACAGTTCAACACATCACATGAGATAGGGCATCGATCGCAGGAAGATTATTAAATAAAAGACAATAATAAAAAGTTAGGCCTAGCCAGATGTGGTGGCTCATGCCTGTAATCCCAGCACTTTGGGAATTCGAGGTGGGTGGATCACCTCAGGTCAGGAGTTCGAGACCAGCCTGGCCAACATGACGAAACGCATCTCTCCTAAAAATACCAAAACTAGCTTAGTGTTGTGGTACATGCCTGTAGTCCCAGCTACTCGGGAGGCTGAGGCAGGAGAATTGCTTGAACCGGGAGGTGGAGGTTGCAGCCTGGGTGACAGAGTGAGACTCTGTCTCAAAAAAAAAAAAAAAAAAAAAAAAGGGCGGGCCCCATGCAAATAAAGAAGGTTTGCATGGAAATAAATGTCACAAGTGAGTAATACCTGATAGGGTCAGATATAGCTGGCTAGCCCTGTCAGCAAAGATGTGGGCAAAAATTCAGAGAGCGACTCTGTGACATGTTCCTCCTTCTGTGGGTACTGTCTGCGTGGCCCTCACTCAGCTAGCTCTTTCTGTCCCCTCCCCCTGGATCTCCCTCCCAGGCCACTTTAGCGTAAGTAGATCATTGCCTTGTACCTAGTGCCTCGTGGAGTGGCGTCAACCACACGGAGTGTGCACACTCCTGGGACGGTGTGGCCCTAGACAACTTGATGTGTTTGCCCTGCCTGTAGCCCAGGCGGGCCTCCTAGTGTGCTCTGATGAACTAATCAATGCAGGATTTTTGGAGGGGAGAATTCTTTGTTCCTAACCAGAGAAAATTGATTCCATAAGAGGGTTATTGCTGCTGTGTGCAATTCTCTAGAGTTATTGGATTGCAGAATCATTAGCTTTAGAAGTAAATGAAATAGATTTGGGCTATTGTTATGTTTCAGATAAACAAATGGGCTTCCTCCTTATTCATTTAACATTCTGCTTCCAGCAGGAAATGTCAGATGACTCAGAGCCTGATAAAATACTTTGTGGCACACAGGAATGGTAACCAGATGCGGTGGGACTTCACCTTTCTCAGCCCCTGTAAAAGGCACTGCTTCACTGCAGCGATTCTTAGACTTGAGAGTGCATGAGAATCCCCTGGAGGTCTTGCAGAAACACAGGTTGCTGGGCCCACTAGAGGCCTGGAATGAGGCCTGATAACTTGCATTGCTAACAAGTTCCTGGGTGTTGCTGATGCTGCTGTCCTTGGGGACCCCACTTGGAGAACAGCTGCCTTCCTGAATCAAACTCGAACTCCTGGGAAGCCTGTGGATTCAGTGTGCCTGGGCCTTACATGTACCCCACAACACCCAAGGGAAAGGAATCTTATTTCTTGAATTTTCTTTTCTTTTTTTTTTTTTATGTCTGGGTTCCAATAAAACTTTATTTACAAAAACAGGCTGTGGGCCGGGTTTGACCAAGCCCCTTCAGGTCTCATGGCTACTTCTGTGCCCATCCTGGGTTGGCTGAGTTTGTTCTGCCCATGCTGTGTGCAATGAGATGCTACAAGCAGCCTCCCAAGGCCATTCTGCTTCATGGGGGAAGAATAGGGGCAAGAGCTGGGCTTTTTTGCTGCTGATGGTGGCAATTTGATGGACCTGCCGCCTATTTCTGTATTTCAGTGTGGCTCTGAGGCTCCCAGAATCACTCCACGATTCCAGCCCCACTCTGAGCCATGAGAAACCTGAGGCTACCTGGGTCCTCTCTGCCTGGTTACCCCTCTGCTGGCACTTCTCTGGAGCTTGCCACCACCCTGAACAGCACTCAGGAAGGAGGTCTAGAGGGCCCCTGCCCTTAGATTCCCAAATCCAGCTGGGGATATTACAGATTCCCCACTCCCCTTGGGGCCTGGCCCAGATGGTGAGGGCAGATCCCAGGGTTCCCTTTTTCTTAGTAAATAACCAGCTCTCAGCACCCCCTCTTTTCTTCTGACTTCATTCTCACTATTGGGCATCTTTATGGAGTCTGGGTCAAGAGCCTGGCTCTGATTTGAAAGAGAAAATTGTCTGCCCACAGCCCATCACTCAAAAGGTAGAAGGGAGTCTGTGGTGAAAGGTCTCTGTCACCTCTGTCTTCTGGTTACTTTATTTCCTCAGAGGTGACCACTTGTAACCAGATTGTTTTCCGTATTTTTCCTGAAGTGCTTTCTGTCTCCCTAAGCATGTAAGTGTAAATATATCAGTCTGTTCCATATCCTGATTTCACTACATCTTGAACAGAGGAGTTCCATGTTAGCATATCCATATGTGTTGCTTTATTTAAAACAAAACAAAACAAAACAACAGGCCTGGTGCAGTGACTCACGCCTGTAATCCCAGCACTTTGGGAGGCCGAGGCGGATGGATCACCTGAGGTCAGGGGCTCGAGACCAGCCTGGCCAACATGGTGAAACCCCGTCTCCACTAAAAATACAAAATTAGCTGGTTGTGGTGGCAGATGCCTGTAATCTCAGCTTCTCAGGAGGCTGAGACAGGAGAATCACTTGAACCTGGGAGGCGGAGGCTGCAGTGAGCTGAGATCGTGGCACTGCACCACAGCCTGGGCTACCGAGTGAGACTTGGACTCAAAAAAAAAAACAAAACAAAAACAGAAACAAAACCAAAAATAAAAAACCCCAAAACACCCTGGGTATTATTCCATCCAACGGAGGTACTGGGAGTTATCTAATCAGTTCCTTGTTGAGGGACATTTTGAGTGTTTCCATGTCCTTCACTCTTAGGAACAATGAAGCAGTGAATATCCTGGTGGGTATTAAATAGACAAGGTCTCTGAGTTGACCTTGCCTGGATGGAGATGCGTGAATAATAGATGCTGTGTGTTTCTGCTGCCCATTATACTCCAAATGCTTCCAGCCCCATCGTCAGTGCAACCTGAGTCAGTTGTTCATTAATCCAACAATTTATTTTAGCTGCACTTGCTGCCATCATTTGATTTAATCAAATGTTATGCAATTTTTGGTGAAAGTTCAGATTTGAAGAGATTTGCTAACGTTGAATCACCAAATTTCTGTCAAATAAGGCATAGTAGAGACAGCTGTTTAAAAAAATAAAAAAAGACTTGGCAGCGAATTAGAAAAATGGAGATTCTGTTTCCGAATTTCTCCCCAGGTGTCTTTAAGTCCTTCTACCACTTTAAAGAAACAGAATCTGAAGATTGTAAATGAAGCATTATGAACAAGGTTTTTGCAAAATAGATGAAACAGAACTTTGATCAGTTGACCTATATGGACTAAAAAGGCCTCTGATTTACATCATAAGATTTGCAAGTGAATGCACATTTATTTGCTTGAAATTAAAATTCCTTCTGAGGGGAGATTCTTCCCATTTTCCACGTTTAAAATTAACCTACTAATGACCAGTTTGGACCACATCAGATGAGAAAGTAGCTACCGTCTGTATTTGAGTCCATGTGAACATATCTATAAAACTACATTTCTAAAAGTGGGATTATACAGTGGATATTTGTGAATTTTCCCTTTTACAGAAATTCTCAAGTTGCCTTTCCTTGAGCTTCTGTTGATTTATACTTTTACCAGCAATGTTTGAGAATGTCTTTATCCATACCCCATCCCTAGGGTTTTAGCAAAATTTTTGATTTATTTGTTAATAGGAATATGTAGAAAATGGGATTTCATAGAGATTTCTTTTCTTTTAAAATTATTATTATTTTTTAATGTTTAGAGATGGAGTCTCACCATGCTGCCCAGGCTGGTCTCAAACTCCTGGCCTCAAGCAATCCTCTTGCCTTGGCCTCCCAAGTGGCTGGGATTACAGATGTGCGCCACTGTCTTATTAGACAGCTTAGCATCTTTCCACGTGTTTCAAAGCTGTTTACATTTCCCTTTCTGTGAAGTGTCTGTATCTTTCTCTGACTTTTCTGTTCCATGGTTGGTCTTTCCTAACTCATCATTTTGGAGCTCCTTGTATATTCGGAAAATTATCTGTCGTATTATTCTCTTCTCAGTTGGTCACTTATGAGTTTGTGTATGGTGCTTTTCACCATGTAGATTTTTATTTCATTTGTACCTCTTTGGACTTACTCTTTTTTTGTTCATACTTAGTAAAGTCTTCCTCATTCCAAGAGGATTTAAAATACCTATTTTTTTCTACGACTTGGTTTCCCTTTTTTTGCATTTAAATATTTAATTCATCCAGAATCTCTTTTGGTATACAAAGTGAGATAGGGATTAAAATAATCTATTTTGGTATAAGAAGTGAGATAGAGATTAAAATGTATGTATTTCCAGATGGCTCTCAGAAGTCTTGATACCATTTGTTGAATAATCCATCTTTTCTCCGTTGATGTAAATGCCAGCTATAAAATTTACTAAATCAGAGGATGTATTTACATATTTGTTTCTGGATTTTTTTAGTCCTAAGGTGAATAATACACTAGCCAGTTAGCCAGCCATATGTGTGTATTGAGTGCTTGAAATGTGACTAGTCCAGACTGAGATGGGCTATAAATAAAAAATATACAGTGAATTTTGAAGACTTACTAAAAATATATATGTATAAAATATCTCATTACCAATTTTTATATTGCTTACATTATTGAAGTGAAAGTATTTTGGACATACTTGAATAAAATAAAATATATTATTACAATTAATTTCACCTGTTTCCCCCTTGTTGACTGTGCCTACCAGAAAATTTAAAATTATATTTGTGGCTCACATTCTATTTTTATTTATTTATTTTTTTTGAGATGGAGTTGCCCTCTGTCGCCCAGGCTGGAATGCAGTGGCACAATCTCAGCTCACTGCAACCTCTGCCTTCCAGGTTCAAGTAATTCTCTGCCTCAGCCTCCCAAGTAGCTGGGATTACAGGTGCCCACCATCACGCCTGGCTAAGTTTTGTATTTTTAGTAGAGACGGGGTTTCACCATCTTGGCCAGGCTGGTGTTGAACTCCTGACCTCTTGATCACTCGCCTCGGCCTCCCAAAGTGTTGGGATTACAGGCGTGAGCCACCGCGCCCAGCCTCACATTCTGTTTTTATTATATGGTGCTGCTTTAATCTTTTCAGCTCTGCCTCTGCAAGTACTATTCTGTTTTAGTTACTGGAGCTTTATGTCTTATCATCTATTCATCTTCTGTATTACTTGTATTACTTTCCTTTTCAAAAGTTTCTTGGTTATTCTTATAGCATATTTTCCCAGGCGAACTTTAGTATCAACTTGCTAGTTTCAAGAACATCTTCTAGGTATTTTTTACAGGCTTTGTTTCAAATTTCTACATTAACGTAGGCAGAAATGACAATTTATGATGATGAGCGTTTCTACCTAAGAACAAACTTCACCACTCCTTCTATCCAGGCTACTCATTGCATCTCCCAGTAGCATTTTAAGTTTCCTTCATAAGGACTTTCCATGTTTCGGGTTGAGTGTATTCCTGGGTATTTCATTTCCTTTTATGACTATTACAAATGGGGTCTTCTATTTCACGACATATTCCATCAGGCCATTGTTTTTGCATAGAAAAGGTATTGATTTTGTCTTGAGCCACCACTAATTTTGTCTTGAGCCACCAAACAAAATACCTTTTTTGTTAACAATCGTTCTTTAGAGGATTCTTTGAGATTTGTACGTATATAGTAATATGTTCATAAATAAGTAGCTCGGTCCAGCTACTGTTGGTGGGAGTTATAGATGCAAATCGAATGTCATGGTCTTAACAGAGGAGGCTGGCTGGGCGGCTATCCCAGCTGGAGAGCTGGTGTAGGAATCAGTGGATCCAGCAGCAAGTCGTGGGAGGAGGATATGCCATTCTGGGGAGAAGGTCATGGGAAGGGGGTGCGCTGCTTTGGAGAGCAAGTCATGGGAGGGGAGCTTGCTGCTTTGGGGAGCAGGTTATGGGAGGAGGGTGTGCTGCTTTGCCTCCACCTACCTTGGGTAGTAGCGTTGGTTTGAGACTGCCAGCTGCATCATCTGAGGTCTTGGTTTTCCAGCATGCTATCTGTTCTAGGCAAGATTTGTTTGGGGGCCCTGTGTTGGAGGGAGGCGGGTTAGTGTGAGCTCTGCAGAGCAGCCTCCTTGCAGCTCAGCTGGGTAGGGACAAGGCAGGGGCCTGAACTGGCTCAATTTGCTGTGGCGCTTCACATATCAGGACCCAAATTTTCCCTTTTCTAGAAATCCTCAAGTTGCCCTCTCCTGAGCTCGCACTGATTTACACTTTCACCAACTTTGTTTGGGAATGTCTTTATCCGTCTCTCATCCCCTTCCCTTCCCTAATACTTTCTTGTCTCTGCTCTGCTTCTCAAGACCAGGTGAAGACAGACAGTACTGGATCAGATGTGCTCTTGGAGTCCAGGTTCCTCTCTCTCAGCGTTCCTGGAGTGAGAATTACCCATGTCACTTACATAGCCCCTGCATTAGTCTGTTTTCAGACTGCTATAAAGAATTGCCCGAGACTGGGTAATCTGTAAAGGAAAGAGGTTTAATTGACTCACAGTTTTTTTTTTTTTTTTTTTTTTTTTT
>NW_016807991.1:1139286-1149587 GCF_001698545.2 Rhinopithecus bieti | reverse complement strand
GCCTCAGCAATGGGGGGCGCCCCTCCCCAGACTCGCTGCTGCGTCGCGGTTAGATCGCCGCAGACTGCTGTGTTAACAATGAGGGAGGCTCCGTGGGCGTGGGACCCTCCCGGCCAGGTGAGGGATATATTCTTCTGGTGTGCCCGTTTGCTTAAAGCGCGGTATTGGGGTGGGAGTTACCCGATTTTCCAGGTGTTGTGTGTCTCAGTTCCCCTGGCTAGGAAAAGGGATTCCCTTCCCCTTGCGCTTTCCAGGTGAGGCGATGCCTCGCCCTGCTTCAGCTCTCGCTGGTCAGGCTGCAGCAGCTGACCAGCACCGATTGTCCGGCACTCCCTAGTGAGATGACCCCAGTACCTCAGTTGAAAATGCAGAAATCACCGGTCTTCTGTGTCGCTCGTGCTGGGAGTTGGAGACTGGAGCTGTTCCTATTTGGCCATCTTGCTCCGCCCTCTCCGACTCACAGTTTTGCATGGCTGGGGAGGCCTCAGGAAAGTTACAATAATGGCGGAAAGTGAAGGGGGAAAAGTACCTTCTTCACAAGGTGGAAGGAAGGAGAAGTGCCAAGTGAATGGGGAGGAGCCCCTTATAAAACCATCAAATCTCTGAGAACTCACTCGTTATCATGAGAACAGCATGGGGGAAACCGCCCCCATGATTCAGTTGCCTCCACCCTGTCTCTCCCTTGACACATGGGGATTACAGAGATTACAATTCAAGATGAGATTTGGGTGGAGGCACAAAACCTAACCATATCAGCCGCAGATCTAGTGCCTTCTTTTTTATCTTTGTAAAATTGTGGTTCTGGCTAGTCAGTCACCTCACTGAAAGCAAGACCCAGGCCTCATCCCTCTTCGTATCCCATGGCTGAAGGCAGGGCCTTACCAGAGTTGGCGTGCCATAAGCATTCGATGATAAGAGAGATGATTTGTCATTGCCTTTCTTTCTCATGAACAAGTGCTGTTGGCACCTTTCCCAAAAGGTCTTGCGGACCCATCCCATCCACTCCTTTCCACCCCAGCCTAAGACATTACTGTCTCTGTCCCAGAACCTGAACCCTGACTAGAGCCCCTAGTCCCTCACCTCTACTTCCATGCTCCCCCCAGTCTCCCCACCCCCTTCTCAGAAGCTCCCCAAGCCCTGTCCCACCTCCTGGCCTTTGCATCTGTTCTTCCTTTTCTCTGAAACACAGTTCCTGAAGCTTTGTGCATGGCTGCCTCAGTGCAAA
This sequence comes from Rhinopithecus bieti, assembly GCF_001698545.2. Taxonomy (NCBI): domain Eukaryota; kingdom Metazoa; phylum Chordata; class Mammalia; order Primates; family Cercopithecidae; genus Rhinopithecus; species Rhinopithecus bieti. The sequence goes on along the minus strand of NW_016807991.1, from coordinate 1,148,362 downwards.
TATCTCCTCCCATGCTCCTCCCTGACCCCCTGCAATGTACATGACTTTCTCTGTTTATTTCCTTCCTAGAACTTGTCAGCAACCTTCCTTATCCAGTTTGTTTGTTTATATATTTTTTACTTCTTTATCATCGGTTTCCCCACCATAATGTAGGTTCCAAGGACAGGGACTTGTTAGGCTTGTTCTTGGCTGTGTCGTCAACACCTAGCACAGTGACTCACATGGAAAAATGCTCGGTAAATATCTGATGAAGGGAGGGAGGGAGCAAGGGAGAAAAGAAGGGAAAGAGGAAGGAAGGAAGGGGAAGAGGAAGAGGAAGGCAGGGAACGCCTAGGGGCAGGGAAGAGGGCTATGGTCTGGGGTTTACAAATGGGGCCCAGACGACAGCCCAGATTCTCGCTATAATCTCCCTGTACTTCTCCCTGCATTCTCAGGCTGGAGGATGGCCTGGAAGATTCTCAGCAACCACCCTGGCTAGGAATTCAATGATAGAGAAGCTTATGTGGGGACTGACATTTTGCTAGTTTTTCTCTGGTGACCCGGTGACTCACTGCTGGTTGCTATTCCTGCGGCTTTGTGGGTGGGAGAGGCTCCTGGGAACAGGTGCCGATGCAGTCAGTCTCCTGGGCATCTTCGCTCTCCCAGGCATCTATCTGGTGGCTGTCGGTGCTCTCCAGGCCGCCTGGGTACTTTACTGCTTTGTTGAATAGGAAGCAGTTGTTCACTTTGGGAGCCGTTACCCTTTGGAGAATATCGCTACCATTTCCCCAAACTCACTGTTGCTGTGTGGGGGTGTTTCTGTTCCAGCTCTTCGTTTGTGTGTTTTATGGAAGGTGCTAGCACCTCATGATTCTTTCCCACATGTCCCAAGTCCCTCTCTCTGCTCTTCGCTTTTTCACTTTCTCTGATGCTTTTTCAGGTGGTTCATCTGAACTTGTCCCTGGTGTGTCTCACCAGGGCATGGGGGCGTTCTCCCCTTGCCTCAGTGATACCCGAGACAGGTTTTGTCTACATGAACCAGGGCCTGGGGTTACGCTCCTTTCCCTGCCCTGATATTTTAGTTTTCTCTTGCTATGTACGAATGATTATAAGTGTAGCAGCTTTAAACAGCACCCTTTATTAGCTCAAAACTCCGTAGGTCAGAGGGCTGGGAGGACGTGGGTGGGTCAGCCAGTCGTGTTCCCGTCTGGATTCCGGAGTCCCCTTCCAGGCTCCTCTCTGCTGGCAGGATACAGCAGGGTTGCGGGAGTGAGGCCCCATGTCCTTTCTGGCTCTTAGCCAGGGCCTTTCTCCACTTCTTGAGGCCATCCACATTCCTTCCCACATGGCCCCCTGCTTCTTCAGCCAGCCACGGCTCAGGCACTTTCTCACTTTCGAATCTCTCTGACTTCCCTTTCTGCCTTGACCGGAGATAGCTTTCTGCTTTTCAGGGCCTCTGGGACTAGGTCAGGCCCAGCTGGGTGATCTCCTCCTCCTGAGGCAAGCTGTGACTCACAACACACCACAGCATGGTACTGATGGTGTGTCACAGTCACAGGTTCTGGGGATGAGGGCAAAACATCTGTGGGGGTACCATGTTAGAAATTCTGCCCACCACACCCAGCCTCGGGGTTGGTTGCAATGTATAATCCTGAGACCTAACAGAGACATGTCTTTTTTTCTTTTCTTTTCTTTTCTTTTTTTTTTTTTTTGCGACAGAGTCTTGCTCTGTCACCCAGGCTGGAGTGCAGTGGTGCGATCTCAGCTCACTCCAACCTCCGCCTCCTGGGTTCAGGTGATTCTCCTGCCTCAGCCTCCTGAGAAGCTGGGATTGTAGGCACCCGTCACCACACCAGGCTAATTTTTGTATTTTTAGTAGAGACGGGGTTTCACCATGTTGGCCAGGATGGTCTCGATCTCCTGACCTCGTGATCCGCCCACCTCGGCCTCCCAAAGTGTTGGGATTACAGGCGTGAGCCACCGCGCCCGGCCAACAGAGACATTTCTGTGCCTTTCTGCAAATAAGGACTTTTCCCCTCGGTGTTGTTTTCCCAGCGGTGGTTGTTGCCCATCGATGACTCATTTTCTCTAACATGTCCGTTATTACTCTTTTTCTTTTTAAGTGGAAAATTGGAATGGAGGGTGAGTGTGAGACCTAGGGACTGAGTTGTTATTTGCAATGTCTTTATCCTTTTGTTTATTTATTAAAGAGGTGTGATCTTAAAGTGGTAGTTCTCAAAGTGTGTTTGGGGGACCCCCTAGAGGTTCCTCAAGATCCTTTCAAGGGAGCTGAGAGGTTAAAATAATGATAATTTAAAATTCAAATACTAATTAATTTTATAAGAATACCAAGACATTATTTGCCTTTGTTTTTATTTATTTTTTATTTTTTGAGACAGTCTCGCTCTGTCGCTCAGGCTGGAGTGCAGGGGTGCGATCTTGGCTTACGGCAACCTGCACCTCCCAGGTTCAAATGATTCTCCTGCCTCCTGAGTAGCTGGGACTACAGGTGCATGCCACCATTCCTGCCTGGCTAATTTTTTGTAGTTTTAGTAGAGATGGGGTTTCACTGTGTTAGCCAGGATAGTCTTGATCTCCTGACCTCGTGATCCACCCGCCCCAGCCTCCCAAAGTGCTGGGATTTACAGGTATGAGCCGCCGTGCCTGGTCTATTTGCCATTTTCATTCTCATTTTCTCAAAACCTCAGTCCTTCTTGATACTTGCCCTGTACCCCATACCTGCGGCAGATTTACTACCAGGACTTTTACCTAAGAAATATTACTGGCTAAGAAATAACGGTCTATTGTACTTTGGTCATTGTTCACTTTCTATCCTTGTTACAGCAGCCAAACTGATACCCTACTGTCTTAGTCCATTTGGGCTGCTATAACAAAATAGTATAAAGTGGGTAGCTTACACACAACAGACATTTATTTCTCACAAATCTGGAGGCTGGGAAGTCCAAAGTCAAGGCACCAGCAGATTTGTGTCTGTGAAGAGCTCACTTTCTGGTTCATAGAGGGCACCTTCTCGCTGTGTCCTCACATGGTGGAAGGGGCGAGGCAGCTCTCTAAGACCTCTTTATTTTTAAAATTTATTTAATTTATTTTCTTTATTTTATTTTTTGAGATGAAGTTTTCACTTTTGTTGCCAACGCCGGAGTGGAATGGCACAATCTTGGTTCACTGAAACCTCTGCCTCCAGGGTTCAAGTGATTCTTCTGCCTCAGCCTCCCAAGTAGCTGGGATTATATGCATGTACCACCACACCCAGCTAATTTTATTGTATTTAGTAGGGACAGGGTTTCACCATGTTGGTCAGGCTGGTCTCAAACTCCTGACCTTAGGTGATCCACCTGCCTTGACCTCCCAGATAGTGAGGATTACAGGTGTCAGCCACTGCGCCTTCTCCTCTTTTTTTTTTTCTAAGACAGAGTCTCGCTCTGTAGCCTAGGCTGGAGTGCAGTGGCACGATCTCGGCTCACTGCAAGCTCCGCCTCCCGGGTTTACGCCATTCTCCTGCCTCAGCCTCCGAGTAGCTGGGACTACAGGCGCCCGCCACTACGCCCGGCTAATTTTTTGTATTTTTAGTAGAGACAGGGTTTTACTGTGTTGGCCAGGATGGTCTCGATCTCCTGACCTCGTGATCCGCCTGCCTCGGCCTCCCAAAGTGCTGGGATTACAGGCGTGAGCACTGCGCCCGGCCATCCCTTCTCATCTTCTACTTGCCCTTTCTTCTCCTGGGAACAGCAGGGTGGCCCCTGGGGGGCAGCAGCCATCACTCAGGTGACAGAGTAGCCTGGTGCCCCCCTGGCAGTGCTGGGGCCACTGTACCCGCTGGATGGCTAAACCTCGTCCTTCTGCTGACCCAGACAAATAAACCTTTCCTATGTAAGTCACTGCAGGAGGGTTTTCTCTTTCTGCTAGTCAAACCTCATCTTAACTAGTTATTTGAGCCAACTTTTGTGCAAGGAAAAGATGGTTTCCATAATGTTTCTAATGTTCTTGTTTGTTCACATTTCCTAAGAACAGGACAAGCAGAAGGCAGCTTGGGGTATTCGTGGTGGGCTTCGTGGTGTCCATGTGGGCACAAAGGCTCAGCTGAAGCCTGTGTGGTCGCTGTCCCAGGAGTTCAGTTGAAGGAGCTGGTCATGGTGTCCAGCAACCCACAGCATCCTTTTCCTTCCTGCCTGACCTACCACAGAGTTTGGTATTTATTTTTGAGACCTGGACAAATTAAAAAGAATATCCAACAGGAGTTTTGGCCATAACTTGACCTTGGCAGGGAAGGTCGGGGCAGGAGGCCAGATAACTAAATGTGATGACCACAGTGACTTCCACGGGCAGAGCAATATCCTGTTTCTAAAGCCAGCTCCAAGAGGCCTAGTGAGGGCTGTCTTTGGTTGCTACAGTCTGGGAAGAGATCCTCATGGACCCTAGGAAATCATCTGTGTTTGGCAAATAGAGAAGAACAAACTTAGACACAGTGACCTTTTCTTTGTAAGCTTCTCGGAGGGTTGTAATGATGGAAAATAATTATTAAGTCTCCATTGGCTCAGGGCCCCTGAATGGAAATGGGAGAGGGTATTGATTAGCTCAATGGTTCTTTAAAGAGCTCTCTGTGTTTGCCCTCATGCCTCATAAGCAGACAGCCTCTTTTCTGTCTCCATACTTATTGGATTTTAGATGGCAACGCACACAAATACCACTTTCACTGGGTAAATATTAGGTTTACGATTGGATCGGGAGACCACAGAACACATCTATGAAATGGAAGGGTGGGGTAGTGATCTGTATTGCAATGCCCTCACCAGGCTGGGCTCTGAACACTTCATCTCACCTCCTACCCACTGATTTGCACCCTTGGCTCTCTGGACATGATGAGCCGCGAGGAAGGGAGAAAGCGGTAACACCAGTAACTATAAAGTGTCCTTTTCTATTCTGTGGGATGTGCTTTTATACACTTATTTAGATTTGAGTGGCTGTGATTTTGTTACAGTGACGTTGAGACCGTTTTTCTTTCTCCTTCCCTGTTCCTTCCACTGCTAAGATAGTTCCAGGATAGTATTTGGTTTAATAATAATGATTCTGATGATGATCACAGTTCGTATTAATTGAGGGCTTATTACATGCTAGGTGTCCTGCTAAACTTCACACACACTGTCTTTATTTTCCTTCTAGAGAGAAGCTCGGGTCCCAACAGGTTGTAAGCAGAACTTGAGTCTGCAAACCGTAGGTGCTTTGTAGATAAAACCTTGTCTCCCCAAATGGCTCATTTGGAATCCTGCACCCCTCTAGCCCCGCGTCTTTTCCTTTTTAAACACACTACAAACCAGTTTTGGTGTTGTAAGCCCACTTGTACAGGTAGAGTGTGGGGGTGGCATCCTGGGTGCATATGCTAGTAACAAGGGATGCAGTTCGGTAGTCCTCCTGGGGAGCGGCCCCGCCCCAGCTGGGACAGCCAGGAGCTGCTGAGACCCGCCTTCACATTGGTGCTCTGCTCACGTGGGAATCGAGCTTCCTCGAAATGCTGTTGATCACAAGTGCTGATGGCAGTCTCTCTCGTGGATTTTATGTTTGCTCTCCATCTGGATGGGTAATGGGAGAAAATGCATTCCCAGTCCAGAGGGTTTTGGAAATAAAGGGCTGAGATGTTCATTAAAATCGGGGCGCTGTGCCATTTCCTGTGGGAGGGGAAGCTGAGCATTGTGCCCAGAGCTGCTTTCTTGGCACCTGAGAAATAAACTGATTTTTCAGAAAGCGAGAGAGACAGAGAGAGAGAGGGAGAAAATGAGAGAGAGAGAGAGAGAGAGAGAGAGTGTGTGTGTCTGTGTGTGTGTAGGGAGTGAGCAATGGTGCATACAAACCATGATTATTTCTGTAAGCAGATTCTAGAGGTAACCGGCTACCAGAAATCTCATTTTAGTTCAAGTTCTCAACCATTCCCAAATCTATCATCAGAGATGGCCATAATCAGTGAGTGGTTATTTGCATTTTATCGTCTTCCTTCTGTGTCACTCCTGTGGTCAGCAGAGAGTGATCAAAAAGCAGGGAATTCCAGAAACGAGAGGTCTGGGTGATTTGGAGGCAGGACAGTCAGCCTCTCCGATGTAACATCCGGCCGCATAAGGAAGGTGCTGCTGCGATCAGCCTGTTTGTGGACACTGGAGGAGTGGTGGGGACACCCAGGGCCCCAGACACCCAGCGGAGATGCTGTGCAAGGGGAAGACAAGGCAGGGAGCCCATGAGCCGGGCTCTGAGGACACAGGGCCCGTGCGGCCAGCTCGAAGGAGCTGTCTAAGGAGAAGTGAGTTTTCCACTGTTTCTTCACTTTGCTTTTGGTAGGGAGGCTTCTTCTCACCCCCTTGGGGGGCTGTTAGAAACCCAAGGTGACCCCAGGATCCACTGACCCTTTGACCCAGGCACTCCTGGATTGCCATTTTCTTAGCCAATCCTCCAGCCACTTTTTTAAAATAAAAATGACAGTCTTCTGGGCAAATCCTGGTACATTACAGCGGACTTAATTCTCATCAGTGAGTTTGCCCCCAGCAAGATGTCAAAAGCTTGATTTTTTGTGTGTGTAGCTTTAAGCTGATGGGGCTTATTATATATTTTCTCTTACTAGCAGCTTTGCTTCCCTGCCTCTCTGGCAATTCAGCAACACATTTGCTCAGAATTCTCTTTGTTTCAGACATAAAAGGGAAACCCGTGTTGGTGTGATGTGGCTGGTTGCGGAGCGCTGCTGCGTCTGAGGGCTTGTTACTTGTAATAAGCTCTTGCTTCCCGGCTCCCATAAATAGTATTGCAAATGTGAAGGTGTGAAAAGTTGTGACCGTGAGAAGCAGAAAGTTCTAAGCTAGGAACCTGGTTCCCAGTTCAGAGCAAAAAACGAATTTGTTTCTGGAGGGAGGCAGAGAGTGTGTACCGACTCTGCTGATATCTTTTCTCTAACTCCACCAAATGACCGTGGCCTGCTTATTGATGATTTTTTCCAGACTTATTTTGGAAAGACTGGCCTTTTAATGGTTGAAAGATGAAAGTCTAAATGGTTTGGGGACTATTAACATTTTTTTGGAACAAAAGGTAAGTGCTCCGTGGATGCTGGGAAGCCTCCCGCTCAGGTATGTGGAGCTGGTACCGGGACTACCGTTGGTCTCTCTTTCCCTGGGCACTGGTCCCCACACCAGCATCACTGCAGGCAGATTTCATTTTAGGAGGAGGAATCTCTGTGCCAGGGGCTGGCCTGACAGGCTTGGGCCGAATATTTTAGAGGACATCATATTCTGGGATGAACCTCCCACACTGTGGCCTGTGTCATATTTTTTTTTAAATATTGAAGAGAAAACCGGCATGCTCTCTGCCACCCATCTATTTTAGTGTTTCCTTCCATTTCCCTAGTAACCAGGGAGATGAGTTGGGAGTGTTTCCTTCTGGATTGTCTGCTGTGTATTTATATGCATACGTTTTGAAAATTTATATACATAATGTAGAGGAAATGTAGAGGTGTGTGAGTGAGAGAGAAAGATGGGGAAAAGGGGAGAAGGGGACGGGAGTCAGGGGAAGAGGATGCGAGAGAGGAGGGAACAAGAGGGAATATGAGTGGCATATTGTTGGCATCTCAAGGTTCCTGGTTGTTGTCCATAAGGCATGACACAGAAGTGGTTTTGAACTCTGGAGATGCCTTGGTTTTTGTCCCTAGAGGCTTGTTTTAGTGGAGAATTGAAATGGATCCTGTCTTATCTTCTGTTGGTCTCACCCCCTTTTCCCTCTGTCCTCTCTCCCCTGAATCTGGCTGTCCTCTTCTGTAAGACCCTGCCCTCCTTCCGCATGTTACAGCCCTCCCTGGAAAGTCCTCTGGTGGGTGCCCGGTGTCTAGCTGCTGCCCCTGAAGATGGCTTTGTTTTGTTCTCCCTGGAACCAGCTAGTTTTCCCATCCTTACCCCATGCCAGGGCCATCATGTTTAAGCTCTAGTGAAAATGTCAAACCCCATAGCCTTCATGCAGTATGTTCCCCGAGGGCAGCGTGGCTCCTTATGTTGAGGGAATGTGTCCCACACATGGGAAAAGCCACGGAGGGCCCTGTGCCCCCAGAACATGGGACATTGTGGCCCGTCCTTTGGCAGCACTGGCTTCCCGTGGTAGATCCGAGCATGTGCATCAGAAATGGGTGAGCCAGAGGACCATGGACTCTGATCTCCCACTCAAGCAGAGACGGTGTGGGGGCAAGGCACAATGACATTGGCTTGGGAAATTAGACAAAAGAAAAAAAGAATAAAAAATTCTTTCCTTTCAGTTCACTCTTTGGGAGGCCCAGGGATTGTGTCCTCTGCACATGTGTAGAACCTTCCTTGGCCGAGAAGGATCGTGTCTTGCTCTTTGTGAATTCTGTGGTGCTTGCATTTTTCTTACACAGGAGTCAACACCGCGCTTTTTTCCTCTGTCCTTTGTGTAGAGTTCTGTAGCCTATAGGTGCTTATGGGCGGTCGGGGAGGATTCTGACGAAACGCACAGGTGTGTGTGAAGAGCGAGGCCTCTGTGGTTACTCTGTCCCTTGTTGCTCAATCCACCACCTGCACATCAGGCTAGTTCCCACCTTGGGCAGAAGCAGAGGGGCAGTGGTCTGACCGGGTTGAGGAAACTGAAAGACGGTTAGTTACTGCCTTCTATGTGACCTTATGCATGACCTGTAGCTCTTCAGATTCCCAACGAGGTCCCTCCATACAATTGTCCTGGTCTTAGGAATGGAGAACAAAAGAAAAGAGAGAGAGAGAGAGATCATGATGCAGCCACTTTGCTGTGAGTTGGCCTCTGCACTGGTGGAACCTGGGCAAACTCCTCTCTTCTCTGGACTGAGCCTCAGGCTCTCCATATTTACCTTCACAGATGCCTTCCCTTTAAATTCTAGAACTGATATCTTCCCTTCCTGCTTTCCTGCTTAGCTCATGGGGTTTCTTGTAATTTTCTGGACGTGCATCGGCTCCTAAAACCAAAACCAAACATTGCTTTCCAGGCCTGCAAGGGAACACAATCTTATCTCCTTGTTGTTCCCAGGCCGGGGTGCAGGATGATGTTACAGGTTGGAATGGGGGCTGATGCT
>NW_016807991.1:1099615-1138879 GCF_001698545.2 Rhinopithecus bieti | reverse complement strand
AGGAGGAGGGGAAGGGGAGGAGGCTGGGATGGAGGAGAGGGGATGGTGAATGCTATTAGTTCCCCACGTGTAGACAGTTGTAACAATCGAGGGTGGAAAAGAACTGAGACTGCAGAGAGAAAAGTGCTTTCATTAGCTCTGCAGTTAAGGGGCTGGGCCACAGTTATTAACCTCCCTAGTTGATTCCACATGTCCTGGCAGTGATGAGCTTTCCAGTGGCTCTCAGCATTAATCCGAGGCTGATTTGCTGGCCTGGAGCATCCACTCTGAAGGTGTACAGTGAGAATGCTTTGTTCTTTGCTCCAACTGAGGGTACATGTCAGAGAAAAGCAATCAGTACCTTTTGCCTCTGATGGGTTTGTGTTTTTTGCAAAGCACTCTCTCCTCTGGCTGTTGGAGCTTTTTGTCACGGATTATTTTTCCCGCTTGGGAAGAGATGCTTGTGATTTTCCTAGCTTAAGTTAGCCCAATCCTCCAGGGACCTGTGGACATGCCACCATCTTTTACCTGCTTCCTGGGTGGGCACTCTGGTGTGGAGGCCAGTTTTAGGAGGCCTCCCCAGATATGCTTAGGAGCTGGTCTTCCAGATAAAAGGAAAACACACACACACACACACACACACACACACTCTCTCTCTCTCTCTCAGCATGCTTATATAGCATTTTCTTCTCATGAGAGTGTTTTTTTAAATACTAAAACGGTATAATATCTCACTCTAGCACAGTGGTCCCCAGCCTTTTCGGCACCAGGGACCAGTTTTATGGAAGGCAATTTTTCTATGGACTGGGGGATGGATGGTTGTGGGATGATTCAAGCATATCACACTTACTGTGCACTTTTATTTCTATTATTATTACATTGTAATCTACAATGAAATGATTGTATAACTCACCATAATGCAGAATCAGTGGGAGCCCTGAGCTCATTTTCCTGCAACTAGATGGTCCTGTCTAGGGGTGATGGGAGGCAGTGACAGATCATCAGGCATTAGATTCTCATAAGGAACGTACAACCTAGATCCTTTGCATGCGCAGTTCACAATAGGGCTCACGCTCCTATGAGAATCTAATGCCGCTGCTGATCTGACAGGAGGTGGAGCTCAGGCAGTAATTCCAGCAATGGGGAGTGGCTGTAAATACAGATGAAGCTTCCTTTCCTCAACCACCTGCTGCTCACCTCCTGGTGTACGGGCCGGTTTGTGACCTGGGGGTTGGGGACCCCTGCTCTAGCAGATCTGTTAGTTTTTGAAACTACTGTCACTTCCAGAACATTCCCATCTTTTATCTGAGTATACGGGCTAAGCCTCCCTCTGTGGGGGAGCTAGTAATTCTCAACAGATCATCTTTGTAGGAGGAATGCTCACACCTGAAGAGCCTGGGCCGGCTTGCGTGGATGTCAGTTTCCTCCGTTTAAACCTTCGCCTTTGCTGGGAGTTCTTCCTCTCTGGAGCCCACTGGATGTGATGTTTGCACAGGGAACTTCTAACTGAGAAAGGCAGCACCACCCAGGCCAGCAGGGGTACCATCCTGCGCCTCCCTTGGACGCCCTGTGGGGTTTGAGGGGCTGCGTTGCCCTCAGCTGGGCCTGTCACCCTGGGTCAGCAGAATGAAGACCTGCCTTGCAGCCAAGGGCTCTTTTCCTCAAGGTGTTCTACGTCTTATACCAGTGGGCTTGGAAAGTTATGGGGAGTGGTCGGAGCCATTTTCTCTTCCATGGAATGGGAGTTGATACCTTTTTTTTCTGGAAATTTGTAGGTTTATGGATGGTTTGGTATAGAACAGGCCTCAGGGACTATTCAGTCTGAATTCCCTAGTTTTGTGAACAAGAATTGAAGTGATAAGCTCAGGTATCTTAGCAGCAGAACTTCCTCTGTGTTCCGGTTTCTCAGCTCTTGGCATGGTGTGGCACCTCGCATCTCCCTGCATGATTTTCTGGTCTTCCATCCTGGTATCTTTTCCACACATTAAGCCTCACCCTCTTCCTTTTGGAGATACTCCTTGACTTACAGTGGGATTACATCTCAATAGACCTATCACAGTTGAAAATACTGTAAGTCAAAAATGCATTTAATACACTGAACCTGCTGAGCTTAGCCCAGCTACCTTAAACGTGCTCAGAACACCTACATTAGCCTGCAGTTGGGCAAAGCCATCTAACACAAAGCCTAGTTTATAATAAAGTGTTGAATGCCTCATGAAACTTATGGAATATTGTACCGAAAGTGAGAAACAGAATGGTCGTGGAGGTATTCGAAGTGCAGTTTCTGTTGAATGCATATCACTTTTGCACCACTATAAAGTCAAAAAAAGGTTGCAACGCCAGAAACCAGGGATCATGCACACTTTTATCTATCTCAGCGTTTTTCTAATCCCTTATTTCCTCCAGCTCTTGTTGGCATTTCTCTACCCAGTTTCATACTCATGGCCAAGTATCTCACACTAGCACTTACCTCAGAACCTTGCGTGTCACGCCCATTCCCAATTTACAGTCTTTTACTTCAATTTCTTCCTTTTCCTTCTTCCTTTGTTTTTAAACAGGATGATAATCCTATTGATATTGCTGGTAATAGTTTTATGCCTGTTTTCTGGCATTTGAGGAGGATTTTAATTGCTTCATTTATACCCTTACATCCCCCTGGAGGCCATCAGCTTACAGCTGTTATGTGGCTGATACGGACCGGGGGGCCAAGGTAACCATGGTTCCAAAACTACTCAGTTTCATCCAGGGACCACGTGTGGCCTCATTAGCCCTGTGTTTGTAACTTTAGGTTAATTTGTTCTCATTAAGCAAATTAGCATATTAATTCTGTCCTGCAGTAGCCTGGAAACTATCTTCATTTGTTGCTTATCCCAAAGGTCAGCACTGGAGGATCAGAGTCTTGACTAAAGTCTCTTTCTGAGACTGGCTCAGGTGCCCTTTGGAATAGCCATGGCGCTTGCATCGTACGAGGAGAACTCGTGTGTGCCTCAGCGGGGCACCACTAGCAGAGCCACCTTTGTACTTTTGGGGGTCCTAGCAGCTTTTGTGGCTCCTTTTTCCACAAAAAAAAGACTAAAAGTTGTATTTTGCAGCTGTGTTGGTGTAAGGATGAATATCATCTAGGCTGGATTCATTATTATGTAGTTATTATTTTTTCTTCTGATTTGAGAAGAAATGAAAACATTTTCATGGATCTCTCAAGGTGGGCTGCTGGGCACTGTATCTCCTGTGCCTAATGGTCCTCTTGGCCCTGAGGCCAACACATATCTTCCCCAGATGGCTGAGCTGAGACCTCTGCCTGGCAGAACCTCGATTATAAATACCTTGTTGTCATTTATTGATGTATCAGAAGAAATGGGATTCCTTCTGTGAGTTTGGAGCTTTGATTATAAGTTTGTGCCGTAAAAAATTGTGGAGTGCTACATCTTATTCAAAACACATGGCTCCAGAATGAGTTTCCTAAGGGAACACTGAGACCCTAGAAATGTCAACGTGCTAGAAATGTCAGGGAGAGAGTTTTCTCTATTACAGGCATGTGTGTGGTGAGTGGAGATCTGAGACAGCCCTTAAGAATTATACCCCATGGTGTGTGTGCCCTAGAAACCCTCCCTGTGATGGGATTTAACTCCCATTAAGTTACTGATCAAGCCATCATTCAGTTGACTTTGAGTCCAGGGAAAGGGAGGTTATCCTGGGTGGGCCGGGCCTAGTGAGATGAGCTCTTAAAAGAGAGACTGGGCCTTCCTTGAGGTCAGAGAGACTTGACGTGAGAGAGAAGTCTCCTGCTGGTCTTGCAGAAGCTAACAGCTGTGCTAGCTTGTAGTCATATAGCCAGCTCTTTATGGAGCTGACTCCCCGTGGAGACGGACACTTATCAAGAACCTAAGGGCTGGCCGGGCGTGATGACTCACACCTGTAATCCCAGCACTTTGAGAGGCCGAGGCGGGTGGATCACCTGAGGTCAGGAGTTCGAGACCAGTCTCACCAATATGATGAAACCCCCATCTCTACTAAAAATACAAAAATTAGCCAGGTGTGGTGGTATGTGCCTGTCGTCCCAGCTACTTGGGAAGCTGAGACAAGAGAATTGCATGAACTCGGGAGGCAGAGGTTGCAGTGAGCCAAGGTGGGGCCACTGTACTCCAGCCTGGGCAACAGAGCGAGACTCTATCTCAGAAAAAAAAAAAAAAAAAATTAGCAAAAAATCCCCCAAACCTAAGGGAAGCCTCTAGGAGCAGAGAGGGGTCACCAGCCTGAAGCCAGTAAGAAAATTGGGACCTCAGTCCTTCTTAGTTGCAAGAAACTTAATTCTTACAACAGCCAATGTGCTTGGAAGAGGACCCTGAGCCTCAGAAGAGATCACAGCCCTAGCCACCGTCTTGATTTCAGCCTGTGGGACTCTGAGCAGAGGACCCAGCTGCACCTGTCCCTGGACTCTGGCCCATGGAAACAGTGGTAAGAAAGGGGTGTTGTTTGAAGCCTCTGGATTTGTGATAATTCTTTATGCAGCAATGACAATCTTATCCAGGCATGGTATATGTCTCAATTTGGTTATTTGCTTTGGAATTTAGGCTTAGAAAAGAGAGAGAAGGGAAGATGCCAGTCTCTATGTACTCACAGCAGGAAGCAGAGAAATGTTTCCCTTAGAAGCAAGCTGCTTCAGTACCTTCTCAGCTGTCAAGTTCTCATCAAGCCCAAATACATTTAATAATGAATTCTGCTCCAAGCTGAGTGATGCCATGTATAAAGCCCCGTTAAAGAAACATTGAACACGTTCTTCAAAGCTACGTCTTTTCTTTTGAAGTAATTCAGGTGCCATTTGCACGCGATTTCTTTCTTTTTAATTATACTTTAAGATCTAGGGTACATGTGCACAACATGCAGGTTTGAAACATAGGTATACATGTGCCATGTTGGTTGGCTGCACCCATCAATTCATCATTTACATTAGGTATTTCTCCTAATGTTATCCCTCTCCCCCAGCCTCCCACCCCGACAGGCCCCAGTGTGTGACGTTCCCCGCCCTGTGTCCAAGTGATCTCATTGTTCAATTCCCACCTTTGAGTGAGAACATGCGGTGTTTGGTTTTCTGTCCTTGTGATAGTTTGCTGAGAATGATGGTTTCCAGCTTCATCCATGTCACTGCAAAGGACATGAACTCATCCTTTTTTATGGCTGCATAGTATTCCATGGTGTGTATGTGCCACATTTTCTTAATCCAGTCTATCATTGATGGACATTTGGGTTGGTTCTAAGTCTTTGCTATTGTGAATAGTGCCGCATTAAACATACGTGTTGCACACTATTTCTTTAGCATAAAAATGTGCAGGGACTTCCCCACTCACCACTTTACCCCTCCCCTACTGTCCCCACCCTCCTTGGCATCACTGATGGTTGCACCTGATTCCACCTATTCCAGTGGGCTTGGTTTGGACAGAATACCCTGGTCCACATTCCTTTTAGGAAGCTGTACCAGCTTTGGAAGTAGCAATTATCAGGAGACACAAATGCTATTTTCAGAAACAGTTTGAGGTTTCAGACTCTGGTGCTCAAGGCCCCATGGGGGACTGGATGCTGCTGAGAAGGCTGCAGGCTGTGAGGAGTGGCTAAAGGCTGAGGGGTTGAGGGTGAGGTGGGGAGTTCCAGTGGCATGCGGGCCTCCTCATATACCGGCGCTCCACCAGTGCCCTGCTCCCAGATCCCCATCCTTTTAAAATATTTTATTTATTTGTTTGTTTATTTACCTATTTAATTATTTTTAGAGACAGGGTCTCACTCTGTTGCCCACACTGGAGTGCAGTAACACAATCACAACTTCTGGGTTCAGCCTGGCCTCAGCTGGAACTACAGGTACATGCCACTGTGCCCGGCTTATTTATTTATTGAGAGACAGAGTCTCGCTCTGTCACCAGGCTGGTGTACAGTGGCACAATCTCAGCTCACTGCAGCCTTCGCCTCCCGGGCTCAAATGATCCTCCCAACGCATTCTCCTGAGTAGCTACAGGTACACTACAGGTGGACTACAGGTGCACACCACCATATCCAGCTAATTTTTGTATTCTTTGTAGAGACAGTTTTGCCATGTTGTTCAGGCTGGCCTCAAACTTACGGGCTCAAGCTATCCACCCGCCTTGGCCTCCCAAAGTGCTGGGATTACAGGCGTGAGCTACCGCACCTGGCCCTTATTTATTTATTTATTTATTTATTTATTTTTTCTCCCCGCCCTTTTTTTTAAATTTTTTTTTTTTTTTTTTTTGGTAGAGACAGTCTTGCTATGTTGCCCAGGTGATCTCAAACTCCTGGGCTCAAGCAAGCCTCCTGCCTCAGCCTGCCAAAGTACTTGGCTAATAGGTGTGAGCTACTGCACCTGGCCAAGGCTTCCCATCCTTTAGGCCAGCAACATCATGTTTTGCTTGAAATGGTTTAGGACATGAACACTGAAGCCCTCTTGACTTTTTTTTTTTTTTTTTTTTTTTTTTTTGAGACAGAGTCTCACTCTTGTCTCCAGGCTGGAGTGCAGTGGCACGACCTCAGCTTACTGCAACCTCCGCCTCCCAGGTTCCAGCTATTCTCCTGCCTCAGCCTCCCAAGTGGCTGGGACTACAGGCACCTGCCACCACGCCTGGCTAAGTTTTTGTATTTTAGTAGAGACGGGGTTTCACCATGTTGGCCAGGATGGTCTCGATTTCCTGACCTCGTGATCCGCCCGCATTGGCCTCTCAAAGTGCTGGGATTATAGGCGTGAGCCACGGTGTCCAGCCCTCTTGACTTTTTTTAAGGCTGATCTTTCTCTCCTGGTGTCATGTAGCTAATGCTTGTCTTTGAGTCACTTGATGCTGATTTCCTTGATGGGTGACTAGAGGTTTAATGCCTCCAGAGGGCATCTCTGTCCCTTCTGAGGACAAAACTCTGTCATGTTTTTCACTGGAGGCCATCTTTAACAACAGTGCATTTGCCAGTTTTTCTCTTGCAGCGTGGAGGTCGGGTTTAAGTTGAGACATTGCTCCACAGAATCTTGGTTTAGTTTCCACCTCTCTGAACCAGGGAAGTGAGATTTGCATGGGCAGTCATGTATAGGATGAGAAGAGGTTGGGATTCATGGTTCCATTTTCTGGGATTGTGCTGGGACCACAGAGACAGGCCACACCAAGAGGAACCCCGATTGCCCTGAAATGTGAAACAGTCTCCTCCGCTGAATGCAGTGGCTCACAACCTAGCACCTGGTGTGTGCACATGCCCACACACACCCCTCGTGTCCATCATTAGGGTGTCACTTCTTGAAGCCTCAATTGTTGCAGTTCATTGCTGGTTGACCACTGGGAGCAGCATGGGGCCAGAGAAGTGGTGGGATTTGAAATCAGAAATTCTGGGTTCAAATCCTGCTTGTACCTCTGACTGATGGTGTGAAGTTAAGTAACTTATTAGCTTCCGTGACTTAGTTTCTACCCATGTAAAATGGCAACTGTTTTAGTTTGCTGGGACTGTCATAACAAAGTACCATAGACTGGGTGGCTTAAACAGCAGAATTTATTGTCTCAGTTCTGGAGGCTAGAAGTCTGAAATCAAGGTGCCAGCAGCGTGGGCTCCTTCAGAGGTTTCGGAGGGAGGGATCTGGGCCAGGCCTCTCTGGCTTGTAGATGGCCATCTTCTCCTTGTGTCTTCACCGTCTTCCCTCTATCTGTGTGTCTGTGTTTAAATCCTACCCCCTGCCTGGTACTTTTTTTTGCTGAGACAGGGTCTCGCTCTGTCATCCAGGCTGGAGTGTATTGGCTCAATCACAGCTCACTGCAGCCTCCACTTCCTAGGCTCAATCGATTTTCCCACCTCAGCCTCCTTATTTCTCCTCCTTATAAGGACACTGGTCATATTGGATTAGGGCCCCCAGTGACCTCATTTTAACTTAATTAACTCTTTGAAGACACTGTCTCCAAATACAGCTACATTCTGAGGTTGTGGGAGTTAGGACGTACAAACTTTGGTGGCCAGGGACATGGCTCAGCCCCTGGGATGCTATCTGTCTGTTTCCATCACTGCAAGATATTGAGGAACAAATACAATCATAGGAGAAGGCATATTAGGATCTCAGCGTATTCAGACCAGAGGGTTTGTGCAGAGTTGTTTTCTATCACTTTGGGGTTAATACCAAACGTATTTCTTTTTTTTTTTAATTGTACTTTAAGTTCTGGAATACATGTGCATAATGTGCAGATTTGTTGCATAGGTATACATGTGCCATGGTGGTTTGCTGCAACATCAACCTGTCATCTACATTAGGTGTTTCTCCTAATGCTATTCCTTCCCTAGCTCCACCCCCCGACAGGCCTCAGTGTGTGACGTTCCCCTCCCTGTGTCCATGTGTTCTCATTGTTCAACTTGCACTTGTGAGTGAGAATATGTGGTGTTTGGTTTTCTGTTCTTGTGTTAGTTTGCTGAGAATGATGGTTTCCAGCTTCATCCCTGTCCCTGCAAAGGAACTGAAATCATCATTTTTTATGGCTGCATAGTATTCCATGGTGTATATGTGCCACATTTTCTTTATCCAGTCTATCATTGATTTGGGTTGGTTCTGAGTCTTTGCTATTGCGAACAGTGCTACAATAAACATGTGTGCATGTGTCTTTATAGCAGATTGATTTATAATCCTTTGGATATATACCCAGTAATGGGATTGCTGGATCAAATGGTACTTCTGGTTCTAGATCCTTGAGGAATCACCACACTGTCTTCCACAATGGTTGAACTAATTTACACTCCCACCAACAGTGTAAAAGCATTCCTATTTCTCCACATCCTCTCCAGCATCTGTTGTTTCCTGACTTTTAATGATTGCTTTTCTAACTGATGTGAGAATATCAAGCATATGTCTTTCCAGCCTTATCCG
The DNA here is from genome assembly GCF_001698545.2 of Rhinopithecus bieti. Lineage (NCBI taxonomy): Eukaryota > Metazoa > Chordata > Mammalia > Primates > Cercopithecidae > Rhinopithecus > Rhinopithecus bieti. The sequence continues at coordinate 1,130,019 of NW_016807991.1, read as the reverse complement.
TTGTCCTAATACTGGGATTCCTCACCAGAAGGTGATGAGAACAGGCCTCCCAAGCCATCAGTCCACTCCAGTGGCTTGTGACTGTCTTTGGCTTGCTCTTTCATGCTGGCTCTTTTGTGCACACACTGTCTCCCTCTTGTTCCTGGAATCAGGAAAAATCATTTTATGGTTGCCAGAGCTATGAAAAATGTTGATAAGCCATACTTTAACCTTTTTTCCTCAACAGTGCTGAGATAAAGATCCCTTTTCCAGGATTGATAATAGAAGGGCTGGTGTACTTATTTTAGGTTAAGAAAGATGGGGGGGCGCTAATCCCAGCACTTTGGGAGGCCGAGACGGGCGGATCACGAGGTCAGGAGATCAAGACCCATCCTGGCTAACACGGTGAAACCCCGTCTCTACTAAAAAATAACAAAAAACTAGCCGGGTGAGGTGGCGGGCGCCTGTGGTCCCAGCTACTGGGAGGCTGAGGCAGGAGAATGCGTGAACCCCCGGCGGAGGCGGAGCTTGCTGAGCTGAGACTGCCAGCCCCACTCACTCCAGCCCGGGCCACATAGCGAGACTCCGTCTCAAAAAAAAAAAAAAAAAAAAAAAAAGAAAAGAAGGGCTTTTTGTTGTTTGTTTGTTTTTTTGAGACAGGGTCTCACTGTGTTGCTTGGCAGGAGGACAGTGGTGCGATCATGGCTCACTGCAGCCTTCAGCTCTTGGGCCCAAGTGATCCTTCTGCCTCCCTAGTAGCTGGGACCACAGAGATGTGCCACTATACCCGCTTTTTAATTTAATTTAATTTTTTATTTTATTTTTGTAGAGAGGGGGTCTCACCATGTTGTTCAGGTTGGTCTCAAACTCCTGGGGTCAAGGGATTCTCCTGCCTCAGCCTCCCAAAGTGCTGGGATTAAGGCATGAACCACCATATCCAGCCTGAGGGGTGGGTTTTATAGAATAATTACCTTTTGGTTTTTATAAACTCTAGCCGGTATGACTACAAGAGGCTATCTATCTGTCTGTCTGTCTGTCTGTCTCTCTATCTACCTACCTACCTACCTACCTACCTACCTACCTATACAAGAGGCTACCTATCCATTCATCTATCTATGATAAATGCTACTGAATCATTTTTATCTATTTATCCATCTATCTATGATAAATGCTACTGAATCATTTTTTAAGGATGGTAAACACAGACATTTATTTGTGAAAGTGATAGACATTTTGAGGCCAAGGGTTCCAGTGCCTTTTCCCCTGGATAAATATGATCATGCTCCTGTGTAAGGATATATTTTGTTGAGTATTCTGCTCATTGAATACAGAATAGAATTGCATTGAACACTGTTCCCTAAAAATTCATCTGCTGAGTATAAATAGGCTTTATATGTGGCCAAATAAGTATGGGAAATATAGGATTAAACAAAACCTTGTTCTTTACTGTGGGATTTCTCAGAATCTTTATCTGCTTATGAAATAGACTTCACCAAACATGTTTGTCTGCAGAATCTTTCCTTTGGAGCATCTCACGAAGCAGGGAACTCTGGGAAATTGTGGTTTAAGACAGAATGAGGCATTAAGGAGATTTTGTCCGTGTACAGAGGCATGCATGGACTCTTGGCTCCTACTTTAACCACTGGAGGCACAGAGAGTGGTGAGTTAAATAGTTTTTGTTATTTTTGAACTTAGAAGAATCATTATTAGGTTCTCAATATTAGTATATATTAAAGAAAATTTCCGTAGGTTATTGGTGTACAACTGGCATTTGGTTGCATGAGTAAGTTCTTTAGTGGTGGTTTGTGAGACTTTGGTGCACCCATCACCCGAGCAGATACACTGCACCCTGTTTGTAGGCTTTTATCCTTCCTTCCTCTGCCACCCTTCCCCCCAAGTTCCCAAAGTCCATTGTATCATCCTTATGCCTTTGCGTCCTCATAGCTTAGCTCCCACATATCAGTGAGAACATATGATGTTTGGTTTTCCATTCTTGAGTTACTTCACCTAGAGTAATAGTCACCAATCTCATCCAGATCACTGCGAATGCTGTTAATTCAATCCTTCTTATGACTGAGTAGTATTCGATCGTATATATATACACCACAGTTTCTTTGTCCACTCTTTGATTCATGGGCATTTGCAGTTGTAAATTGTGCTGCTACAAACACGCGTGTGCAAGTATCTTTTCCATGTGATGACGCCTTTTCCTCTGGGTAGATACCCAGTAGTGGGATTGCTGGACCAAATGGTATTTGTACTTTTAATTCTTTAAGGAATCCTCACACTATTTTCCATAGTGGTTGTACTAGTTTACATTTCCAGCAGCATTGTAGAAGTGTTCTCTGATCACCACATCTATGCAAACATCTACTGTTATTTAATTTTTTTTATTATGGTCATTCTTGCAGGATTAAGGTGCTATTGCATTGTGGTTTTGATTTGCATTTTCCTGATCATTGGTGATGTTGAGCGTTTTTTCATGTTTGTTGGCCATTTGTATATCTTCTTTTTCTTTTCTTTCTTTTTTTTTTTTTTTTTAAGACAGAGTCTTGCTCTGTCCAGGCTGGAGTGTAGTGGCACAATCTTGGCTCACTGCAACCTCCGCCTCCCAGGTTCAAGTGATTCTTGTGCCTCACCCTCCCGAGTAGCTGAGATTACAGGTGCATGCCACCATGCCCTTCTAATTTTTGTATTTTTAGTAGAGACGAAGTTTCGCCATGTTGGCCAGGCTGGTCTCGAATTCCTGATCTCAGGTGATATGCCTGCCTTGGCCTCCCAAAGTGCTGGGGTTGCAGGTGTAAGCCACTCTGCCGGGCCATCTTCTTTTGAGAATTGTCCATTCATGTCCTTAGCTCACTTTTTGATGGGATTGTTTGTTTTTTTCTTACTGATTTGAGTTCATTGTAGATTCTGGGTATTGGTCCTTTGTCAGATGTATAGATTGTGAAGATTTTCTCCCACTCTGTGGGTTGTCTCTTTACTCTGCTGACTGTTCCTTTTGCCATGCAAAAACTCTTTAAGTCCCACCTATTTATCTTCATTTTTTATTGCATTTGCTTTTGGGTTCTTGGTCTTGAAATCCTTGCCTAAACCAATGTCTGGAAGAGTTTTTCCAATTTTATCTTCTAAAATTTTTATAGTTTCACATCTTAGATTTAAGTGCTTAATCCATCTTGAGTTGATTTTTGTATAAGGTGGGAGATGAGAATCTAGTTTCATTCTCCCATATGTGGTTAGCCAATTATCCCAGCACCATTTGTTGAAAAGGGCGTCCTTTCCCCACTTTATGTTTTTGTTGGCTTTGTTGAAGATCAGTTGGCTTTAAGTATTTGGGTTTATTTCTGGGTTTTCTATTCTGTTCCATTGGTCTATGTGTCTATTTTTGTTGTTGTTGTTGTTGTTGTTGTTGTTGTCGGGACGGAGTTTTGTTCTTTCGCCCAGGCTGGAGTGAAGTGGTGTAATCTCAGCTCGCTGCAACCTCCGCACCCCACTGGGTTCAAGCAATTCTCCTGCCGTAGCCTCCTGAGTAGCTGGGATTATAGGTGCAAGACACCACGCACGGCTAATTTTTGTTTTTTTTTGTTTTTTGTTTTTGAGACAGAGTCTTGCTTTGTTGCCCAGGCTGGAGTGATGTGGCACCACCATCTTGGCTCACTGCAACCTCCGTCTCCTGGGTTCAAGCGATTCTCCTGCCTCAGCCTCCCAAGTAGCTGGGACTACAGGTGTGCACTACCATGCCCGGCTAATTTTTATGTTTTTAGTAGAGATGGGGTTTTGTCCATGTTGGCCAGACTGTTCTCAAACTTCTGACCTGAGGCGATCTGTCTGCTTTGGTCTCCAAAAGTGCTAGGATTACAGGCGTGAGCCACGGCACCTGGCCGAAATTTTAAAAAATCTGTAGAAAACTTTCAGACCTCGAAGAATGTATCCTTGGGTCCCCATTGGAGAAGCCCTGTTTTAGGTGATTGAGATTGAGTTTGTGGGTTTAAGCTAAAGCAATTGTTTCTAGTCTGGATCCATGGACAGCTGCAGGGAGTTCCTGGGGTTCCTCATGTTACACACAACATTTTGTATGTCTGTGCATATGTACTGCAGTAAATGGCAAAACAGTCACAAATTTCCCCCATCAGCATCCATACCTGACAATGTGACATTGCAGGTCCTCCCAACAAAAAGTACCATTGAGTCATCCACCCCTTCAATGTGGATACCCATTGACTTGCTTTGGCCAGTGGGATGATGCTTTGGCCTCTGTGATGCGGAGACTTGAAGAGCACTTGGCATTGGGTGCTGAGGTTAGCCTACGAATGAGCTCCATCTAGTCTGCTGGAAGATGACAGGCCCCACCAAGAAGAATCAGTGTTTTCCAGTCCACTCCTGGCCAACTGCCTGCTGGCTGCCAGGTGCATGTGCCATCTTAGACTATCCAGCCCCAGGATGAGCCACCAGCTGACCTCAGATGCACCAGTGAGCCCAGGTGGGTGAGCAGCCATGCCCAGTTGACCACAGAACAATAATAACTGGCAGTTTTTTTAAACCACTAAGGTTTGGGGTGTTTTGCTACCCAGCAATAGTTGCATGATACATACACATTTTTAGGAAAGAGAAATTGTGGCTTTTGATGGACTTTTGAAGGCATCTAATATCCTCCAAATGGATAACATAGGTCAGAAAAACTTTATTGAGAAACACCAGCTGGAGGTTCTCAGTCTGTTGAGAAGTCAGAAAAAGCTCAGAGTGGATTATATGGGTGCATTTTAATAAACTCTAGGACTAAGTCTAGGATTAGATTAAGAGTGTTGGATAATCGTCGAGGATTAGAAAAGAAATACTTCATTATACTTCAGTTACTTGTGTTCCTTCAGATTTCTATTACTGTTTTAAGGAAAATGATATTTTTGAGCTAAAAGAAAAAGCATAATACTTTGGAAAACTCTGCCAAGCCCTGTCTCTCTGTCAGCTGTGCTAGTAGGAGCCCTAGCTCTTTGGAATACAAGCTCAGGGCTGCTTACCTGGAATGGCTACTGGAGGGCTCTCTGCAGATTCTCATAGAACTGTGTCTCTGCAGAGCTGTGGAATGCTTTAAAATCTGTTTTTATGTGGGTAAATACGCTTGATTATGAATAGAACTTTGGCATCAGGGCTTGGAAAAGGTTTTGTCTCTTACAAGGTAGTTTGAGTAATGGTGTACTTATGTAGCTTAAATATAGCTAGAAGTTTGTAATTAACTTCCACCATTGTGAAGCTTCGTGGTAAGGTCATGAAGGAGATGGGGAGGAAGCTGGAAGATATGGCGTTGGAGGGATCATGGGCTTCAGGGTGGAAAGATCTTATCTTCAAAAGGAGTGAGCTAGGCTGTCCCACTCTGTTTCTGCCAGAAAGGGGGATGGAGATGGAAGCTTTCAGTGGAGAGTCACAGGATAGATATCTACCCGTCCTCATGTGGTCGCAGGGCTGATGTTGATTATCTTAATCATCAAGAGGATAGACAGCAGGGGTGGATGGAACCTCACGCTGTTTGGCATTAGCTAGAACATCTTTAATTCTTTTAAGCCTTTTCTTCCCCTCTCTGCACCAATCCTCTCTTTTCTCAGGGCCTAACCACTTGTGGTTACCCTAGATCGGTATGTTCTGTATTATGCAACATTTTCCACTTATTTTGGAGCCTCTGTCATTTAGTTCATTCAGGTAAATTAGTTGAATTATGGAACACAGACCATGTGCTGGGTGCTGACAGTAGGGCCACGAGACACAGCTGCCATTTTGAGCCTCATGGCTTTGCGATAGTTAAGAAAACTGAAAAGTCAGCTGGGTGCAGTGGCTCACACCTGTAATCCCAGCACTTTGGGAGGCCGCGGAGAATGGATCACTTGAGGTCAGGAGTGTTAGACCAGCCTGGCCAACATGGTGAAACCTCATCTCTACTTTAAAAAAAAAAAAAAAATTAGCCAGACATGGTGTTGCACACTTGTAGTGTCAACTACTCGAGAGGCTGAGGCAGGAGAATTGCTTGAACCTGTGAGACAGAGGTTGCAGTGAGCCAAGATTGCACCACTGCACTCCATCTTGGGCGACAGAACAAGACTGTCTCAAAAAAAAAAAAAAAAAAAAAAAAAAAAGAGAACTGAAAAGTTAAAGCCTATTCAGGGTGCCAGGGGAGGATGGAAGGGAGTGCATTTGATCCATACTAGGTTGGGTAAATCTAGGAAGGCTTCCTGGAGGAGGGAGCTCAGGCTTCTTTGGCCAAGATTTAAAAACCTCAAGTATAGAATAATTCAAAGCTTGAAAACCTGCCTTGCTGTCCACTGATTGGATGTAGCATTATTGCTATAAGAGGAATGAACTGAAGTCTAGTTAGAGGTAAAATCCTAGTGCTTTGGACAAGGTAAGAATTGCGTTAAAAAACCAGGACGGCCCAAGTACTTAAGCTGTGATCCTCCTTGTCTTTAGGGATTCTGACTGTGACCCATGATCCCTGAATATATAGGTTAACCAGGGCAAAGAAGACAGCAGTGACCTGCCTGATACCTGAGGCAGGACTGTACCCTCTGCCTCAGTGTCTGTGCCACTCCGTGTCCCTGTTTGCTTCTTAGCTGGCTGCTCATCGCCGGGAGCCAGCCTGGCCCTGGGCAGCCGCCTGCTGCCGGGCTCCCGAGGAGAGAAGGTCATCTGTTATGTAAGCACCATCCATATTCTGACTGTTGATCAGGGGTGACATTTAATTTTTTTTCCATTATGTGGAATAATTTAAAAGATTGTGTTACGAGTGTCATTATTATGGCAACTTCTCAGTAATAAAAACAGCATCAATTATTGAATGTTGCCTTGTGTGTCTGGGGTTAAGTGAGGATGGCAGGAGGCAGAGGCTGGGGAATGGGAGGAGGCAGCACCTATGCTGGGCCCCAGGCAGGCCGCCCGCCAGCCCCTTCCCTGGCAGCCACAGGTCTTGAGTCCCTGGGGTGGTTCCTCTTGAGATCCCTGTACCCTTCTCCACTGGCGTGTAACTCTTGGCCTCCATGTAGCTGTGGCTGGCAGGGGCACCAGTTAATCCCCTGACCTTGCCCTTGGCCCTTCCTCAGGGAGCTCTGACTTGTTGACAAGCTTCAGTTACAGAGACTGCCTCCCTCGGATCACTTGAGGTCAGGAGTTTGAGACCAGCCTGGCCAATATGGTGAAACCCCGTCTCTACTAAAAATACAAATATTAGCCAGGCATGGTGGCGGGCACCTGTAATCCCAGCTACCTGGGAGGCTGAGACAGGAGAATCACTTTAATTAGGGAGGCAGAGGTTGCAGTGAGCCAAGATCACACCACTGCACTCTAGCCTGGGCAACAGAGTGAGACTCCGTCTCTCAAAAATAAAAATAACAAATGCAGAATTTAAAAAAATGAAGAGACTGCCCTCCATGGGCCAGCGAAGTAGAGGGCCATCACAGCCCTTGTTGAATGAAACCTCAGAAGAAAATGAGCAGAGCTCCCTGATCCTGAATCCATGTGATAGAAGGTGTATGCAGGTTTGCCTCCCAGATGCTGGCAAGCATCACACGTTGCTCTGCTTTGCCATCCTCAGACATGGTTGTTAATAGCAATGACTCACCCCAGAGAGGAAGAACCAGAGAGGAGGTGATGGGACTTAAGTCCTATTGAAGGTTGGTACTGGGACTTGGAGCAGATGCACCAAGCTGCTTGCAGCAAGTTTTGAGGGCTGCAGGGTCTGCAGTGCTAGGACACCCAATGTGCTTTGCAGAGGGGGGCCTTAGTTCGCCCTTGTAGACTTAATATGCAGACAACTGTGTCCCTTCAGTGATGCTCTGGCCTGTTTCTCAGGTGACTTGTTTCTTTTTGGGGAATCTGGAGCCATCAGCCACCAGCAGTTGCTCTCCTGCCTGGGACAGCAGGCGACACTGCACGGCCCCAGGATTTTATTTCTCGAAGGAGATGTATGTATTGTTTTGTGAGGCCTTTCTGGTTTCACAAAGGCGTATTGCAGGGCTGCTTCCCTACCTCCTGCCCGCCTCTCCTCCTTCACATTATTTCATCATCTTTCTTTTCTTTTCTCTCTACTTCCTCTCTCTCTCTCTCTTTTTTTTTTTTTTTCTGGAAAGTGCTTTCCTTCTTCTCCAGCTCCTGCCTTTCTGCATGGCCTTTCCAAAGTGGGTGGAAGTTGCGCTGTTTTTTCTGAGCCAGGGATTGGCCCCACACCAAGAAGAAGAATCATTATGATAATAATTCCATCCTAAGAGGACGGGAGTCTCAGGTTCCGTGGTCCTGGGTGGTGGGTGGGTGGTACCTCGTGCCTCCATTAGCCCACACCCTGCTTTCGGTACTGAGCTGGATTTGGAGTGGATGGGGATGCGGGAAGAAGGACAGGGAAAGGGACTCAGGAGAGGGAACAATGGAGAAGGAGAGGGGGTGACCTTGCAGCTGGAGAAAGAGTCCTTGTATTTGACACTTGACATTTGGGACCTGCAAGGTGACATAGCACACTTGAACTATGCAAAGCCCTGGAGGCCTACCTGAAGCACTGTGTGTTGTGGAGACTGGAAAGAGTGACTCACTGACCCTCTGATGGGCAGCAGAGCAGACTGTCGGGGCTGCTGTGAAAAGTCAAGAACAGCTTGCAGTGGTCACGTGTTTGCCCTAAGAAGGATCATGCTTGCACTTTGCCAACCTTGCAGGGTTACAAGGATTGAGTGAGGTAACGTGGATAGAAAGGCATTGCAGAGATGGAAAAACCAAATCAAACCAAACAAACCAGAAATGTAAAGAACAGTATCAAGTAAAGAAGAGAGGGATATGGAGAAGGAATTTCTCCCTGAGGACCTTGGTTCCTTCTGCACAGGCCAAGGCTGTATTTATTTAAGGCTTCCTGGTAAAGAGCTCCAGTGCCCCCCACTTGCAGTCCCCATGCCCAGTGAGCAGATGGGGCTCCATGGCAGGGTGGGGGGAGGCGGTGGCGTGTCAGCCCAGCAGGTTGAGAGCCACTTTGCCACAGCAGGACTTCTGAGTTTCCCCCACCACCAGGGACACGACGATAAAGCTAGCCAAGCAGAGCTTGGCACCTCCCTCCACGCTGTTTCTTGAAATTCAGAGGGATGTATTCCTCTTCCCTATCAATAACTGAGAGTTGGGGGAATGTTGAGAATCCTGAAAAGGTATCTAAAAAGAGCCCTGGGAGGCCAGTACCTGGGATCAGAGGCGTGTGGAGGTGTTGCCAGGTGTGGAGATAGTGAAGGAGCTGTCCTTGGCGTTACTCCGGAGATACTCTCTGCAGCTCCCACGCCGCATAGCTGACCCTGGTTGTTCTGAAGGCTAAATGTTGGATGGAGCACATGGGGGAAGGAGGGGGTACAGGTGGGAGTGGGTACAGGTGGAGATACTGGATCTTTTTCTAGCTTTTAAAAGGGCAGCTTCTAAGTGAAGTTAGGGTGGGATTTTCTTAGTGCCCCTCTCCCTGCCCCCAAAACACTGAAATAAAGCAATGCAACCCACAAAGATTGATAGAAAGGCGAAAAGAGTTGGAGGGGAAGAAGGGAGTCAGTGTTTGGGCAAAGACCTGAAAGGGAAGAACAAACACCATCTTCCCACAAAGACCTCTCTCTGCATCTTCCCTAAAGGAACGCTCCATCTTTACAGTTAATAATGGGCTAGTACATGTAAAATGCTTGGAACATTGCCTGGCACAAACCAGAACCCAGCCTGTATTATATGGGCTGTGTTCTGGTTTGTGCCAGGCAATATTCTAGGATGGCTGTGAATTACAGATATGGCTTATTTTTCTTTTGGCATTATCACTACCTGGCGCTCTTATTTTTTAGTTTATTATGATGGGTTTATTATCTGTCTCTTGAAGGAGAATGTAGGATTCCTGAGGATAGGAGACGTGGCTTTTTTGAATTGCCAGTACCCGGAGCAGCTCTGATACAGAGTTGACGCTTAATAGAAATTTATGGAATGCATGAAGGTGGGCAGGGAGTCTTCCTAGAGAAACTAGCAAAATTCTTCTCTTTACAGTAAAAAGAGGGTATGTGAGTTTCCAGCATTACAGGGAGCTGTGGCGTCCTGATTGATCATCTGAATTCTTTCTAAAGCAGGTATCTTAAGCTCAGCACTATAGACATTTTGCTGGCTTTTTTTTTTTTTTTTTTTTTTTTTTTTTTTTTTTTTTTTTTGCGACAGGGTCACTCTCTGTTTGCCCAGTCTGGAGTGCAGTAGTGCCAGTAGTGCAATCTTGGCCCACTGCAGCCTCGCCTTCGTGGGCTTAAGCAGTCCTCCTGCTGCAGCCTCCCAGGTAGCTTGGGACTATAGGTATGTGCCATCATACCTGGCTAATTTTTTTTTTTAAGAAATGGGGCCTCACTATGTTGCCCAGGCTGGTCTCGAACTCCTGGGCTCAAGTGATTCTCCTGCCTTGGCCTCCAGAAGTGCTGGGATTATAGGCATGAGCCACTGTGCCTGGCCCTGGCTCATTCTCTGTTGTGGGGGCTGTTCTATGCATTGTTGGATGTTTCATAGCATCCATGGTCTCTACCCACTAGTGATACCAGCAGCATCCTCAGCCCCCCAGTTATGACATTCCAAAATGCCCAGTGCTCTATGTCCTCTGGGTTGCAGGAGACAAAAATCACATAATCGAAAACAAATGTTCTAAATGAAAACCAGGGTCTCTGCAAGCTGCACCTTACCAGATGGGCTTCAATCAAATACACAGTTGCAGCTTAAAGCATATTAATGCTGTGGCATTTCTGCTGTAATGAAATGGTTCTCCTTCTATTCCTTCCCCCAGTTACGCATCAATCACATGATAAAAAGAAAGAAGACGAAGGAAAATCAGCTGACATACTTTCATAGTGAAACATGTCTTTTATTGCTGCAATGATTCCTTGGATGTCAGCAGGAGATGTAGAATTAGAAATAATTAAAGCATATAAACAAACAAAGAGCTGTGACTCCATGGCATATCACACAGACACCGGGTGTCAGCAGGGTTAAGGAGGGGGGTTTCTGAAGAGGCAGAGACTGGCCTTCCCAAAGCCTCTCTGTTCCCAGGATTCTGGCCATCTGTAGGTCTACCTTGACCGTGATACTGCAGGGCAGCTGCCTCTATGTGACAGAAGAGGTGGATACCCAAAGGGGCCTGAAAACTTGTACAAGGGTAGCTCAAAGAGGGGCAGGAGGCTTTTTTGGGGGTTTAGTTTAAAAAAAGTTAAATGGGGGTGTTGGCACCTTTCTTAAAGGATGTTCATAGAGGACATTGCAAATAAATGATGACAATGGTGATGTCTAGACAAATGAGAACAGATGGGAGGAAGGGCTTGTGTGTTCATTTTCAACATTTGGTTGGAAGCAGATAATGAAATAAAAGTTCTGAATCATTAGGTTCTGTTTCTTAACTCTGATCATGACAATGAAGGTGTGTGTGTGTGTGTGTGTGTGTGTGTGTGTGTGTGTGTCAGTCACAGCAGCCTGGTATCCCTTTTGTGAGATTCCTTCATGAATGGAACTAATCCAAGAAAATTGTTTTAGTATTTTTTTTAAATAAATAGATGCATTTATGTGATTAGATTATAAGCTCTCTCCTCTCCTGTATTAGAGACACATATTTTAAACGAAAACTTCTGTTTGTTTGGACCGATTTTTGCTTGGTGCTGTGGCCTGAAAACGTTTGCGTCCCCTCAGGATGCCTATGCTGAAATCCTAACCGCTACAGTGATTATATTAGGAGGCGGGACCATTGGGTGATCATTGGATTAAGGGGATAGAACCCTCATGAGTGGGATTAATGCCGTAATAAAAGACGCGTGAAAGAGACCCGTTGCCCCTTCCATAGTTAGCCTGTGCCGTCGTGAACCAAGAAGCAGGCTCTCACCAGTCACTGACTCTGCTGGTACCTTGATTGGAATTTCCTGCCTCCAGTAACTGTGATACATTTCTGTTGTTTAAAAGCTGGCTGGGCGCAGTGGCTCACGCCTGTAATCCCAGCACTTTGGGAGGCCGAGGCAGGTGGATCACTTGAGGTCAGGAGTTTGAGACCAGCCTGGCCAACATGGTGAATCCCTATCTGCACTAAAAATGCAAAAATTAGCCGGGCGTGGTGGTTAGCGCCTATAATCCCAGCTACTCAGGAGGCTGATGCAGGAGAATTGTTTGAACACAGTGGGGCGGAGGTTGCTGTGAGCTGAGATCGCACCACTGCACTCCAGCCTGGGTGACAGAGTGAAACTCTGTCAAAAAACAAAACAAAACAAAACAAAACAAAAACTGCCCAGTTGATAGTATTTTATTTTATGGCAGCCTGATCAGGACAGAGACACCTAGTTTTCAAGAAATCTCTACAATTTTTTGCTGATGGAGATGATTCTGCCTCCCTTCCCTTAGCTTTGAGGCATTTGGGTGAAAGTGGAGGTGCTTGTGTAGTTGGTTGAGTCTCTCCTCTGCCTCGTTGTTCCTGTTGAGATCCTGTGCATCTGTAAGTGGTCAGCGGGGTTGGGGCTTCCAGATGATGCCTTTGGAAGAGAAGCTTACCACCCCATTATAGGTTCATTTATTTACTCCTAAGCGGAACACAAGCTTCAGAAGAGAGCTGTGTCTCATTCACTAGCCACAGAGTTGGCAGTTAAAATATTTGTCAAATTAACGTGGGGATCAAGTGGACGATTTTGCCTGGTTAATGAGAAACGGTCAAACTGATCAGTGCTTAACGAGTTAGGATAAAGCAGAAGAATGACATGATTGTTTTAAGGTCCTCTGGATTAACTCTAAATATGTGTGCATTCTCTGCAACTCGCACTGCTTCCTTCCTTTGAGATGCTTTTGTTTGGATCTCCTCTTTTGATCTCGTAAGACACGTGAAGATGTGGAGATGGTGAATTCCTAAATAAGTTGACCGTGGTTCCTGTACTGAGGCTGCCATTCATGTGAACCTGCCATACGGACTTCTTTTGATAGATCAGAAACCAACTTCTTTGCTCATTTGCCTGGCGGTGACGACGCTTGCAGTGGGGTTTTGTGTGTGTGCGGCAATGATGCTTGCAGTGGGGTTTTGTGTGTGTGCGGCAATGATGCTTGCAGTGGGGTTTTGTGTGTGTGCGCGGCAATGATGCTTGCAGTGGGGTTTTGGGTGTGTGCGGCAATGGTGCTTGCAGTGGGGTTTTGGGTGTGTGCGGCAATGGTGCTTGCAGTGGGGTTTTGGGTGTGTGCGGCAATGGTGCTTGCAGTGGGGTTTTGTGTGTGTGCGGCAATGATGCTTGCAGTGGGGTTTTGGTGTTTGAGCCCCAGTCTTTCCTGGTATATATTTTCCCCATTTTTAGGATCAGCACTGACTTTTTAGATCATGTTGTTTTTTCTTTTTTTGTAACCACTGAAGTCCTATACCTGGAAAGTTTGTCATCTTCCCGAAGACACAGCTTGGCCTGGCAACTGGGTTGGCCGGAGGACTGGCTCAGCTGTGGTGGTCTTGGTAGAGATTGGCAAGTTGCCTCAGTGCCCGTGAGCCAGAAGCATCTGGGGAATTAACATAGTAGTGGTGCTATAGTGATGTTACCGCTTCTTACCACTTCTTGTTTCAGGGTGCAGCAGAAGACCCCCAGACGGCCCTGGCACTGAACTTCGGCTCTACATTGATGAAGAAGAAATCTGATCCTGAGGGTCCCGCGCTGCTCTTCCCTGAGAGCGAACTTTCCATCCGGATAGGTAGAGCTGGGCTTCTTTCAGGCAAGCTCTTTGCTGTAGACACTGAGCTAAGTCAGGCAATATGGACGTGGGGGCTGGTGGTAGGATGAATAGTGAGAGAAATGCCAGGCACTGTCCTGTCCCTCTGAATCACTCACCCTACGACTGCCTGGAGCTAAACTGGCATCTGGCCCAGAACCTTCATTTCTCATTTGTTGTCCAAACCACGTGCTTAGTCTACAGGAGGTAACGGTACCTATTGATCATGTCTTCAACTTGCACAGGTGGACAGAGGGGTCACTCTGATGGTGATGGGGCTTGAACTCTGAATACTCCTTTTCATTTGTGTTGTAATTTACATCTTTTTGATTTACCTGGGGAGACTGCTGTGGATTTTTTTTTTTTTTCTTTTCCGAGACAGAGTCTTGCTCTGTCGCTCAGGCTGGAGTGCAATGGCGTGATCTTGGCTCACTGCAACCTCCACCTTTCAGGTTCAAGGGATTCTCCTGCCTCTGCTTCCCAAGTAGCTGGGACTACAAGTCCACGCATGGCTAATTTTTTGTACTTCTAGTAGGATGTTGTTTCACCAGTTTGGCCAGGCTGGTCTTGAACTCCTGACTTCAGGAGATCTGCCCGCCTTGGCTTCCCAAAGTGCTGGAATTACAGGCCTGAGCCACCGCACCCGGCCAACTGTGGATGTTTATCTCATCGATTCAGTTTGGAGCCAGAAAAGCTAAAGACGCTGACAGCATAATCATGCCTTTTCTCAGAGTTAGAGGGAACGCATCCCTCAATAGGAATCAGATAGCAATTACTGAAGCTCAGTGGGGAGAGAGGCAGAATGGCTGTTGTCCTTTGAGAAGTCGTTGAAGAAGGAATGCAATACATTGTTTTCCAACCTCACGGTCAGACCCTCTCCTTCTTGCCCCTCATTGTTTACTAAGGGCACTTGGCTAGTTTAAGGGCCAAGGAGCATGAGGAGAGTTGGATGCCTTTTTTTCCCCTTTGGATTTATGTAAGAAGTTCCCTCATTTAATCCTGCAAGACCCTGGGGACGAAGACCATGCCAAGATGCTGTGGAGAATGGGCCCCTCCTCACTTATGTGGAGTGCTCTCCTGAGTGAATTAAGGAAAAACAAATTGGTGACCGGTCACTGTGTTCACAGGAGTGATTACAGGGAGAACAGTCCTTTCCCATTTCCATGCTGGCATTTTAATTGGATCTTTTTGCCATCTCTATGCTAAGATGATATCTAGCCCTTAGGGAGAGCAAATGTACAAAAGTTACAGCTATGCTGCAACCAGGGCTCTGATATCTGTGTTCAGATTATGTCCTGCATGAATTATTCATGGAGAACTCAAATGTCTTCTCCACTTGGGTTAATCCTCACTGCCTCCTACAGCTTCCTATGTGGGATGGAGCCAGGAAGTAAAAATTTCATCCAATGTGAGCTTGAATGATAGAGGGTTAGAACGACAAATCTTCCTCCTGCCTCCAATCACACTTGTCACTTTTACTCATCAGAACGCCTTAGGTGTCATCTTCTCTTTTTACTGGAACATAGTCAAGGACTGTCTGGTGACACAGTAGAGCACTGTATTCAAGTAAAACTTGTCATTTTTCATGCTGAGTCCTGAACACAAGGCCACAGGCCTTTTCTGTCTATTTTCACTAACATGACTGCGCTGGGCTCCTAGGTGCCCCTTTGAAGACCTTACAATCCTGATTCTGAGCCTTCTTTAGGATATAAAAGTTGGCCAGGCTTTACCTGATTTTTTTATCTTCAGGGCCATGGGCTGGTGGGTCGGGGGAAGGTGGTGCAGTGAATTCAGTGCCTGTCAATCAAAAAAGGTAAAAATTGGCAAACCCTTAGATGGACATTTTCCAGTGGAGCCACAGCTCCACTGTGACAGGGTCAGGGGAGTTGGCTCTGCAGAACAGCCTCTGGGGACTGCTGGGTCTTGGCCAACCCAGAGTTATGTGGTGGGGGAGTGAGGTGTGTGGGAGGGAGATGTAATCCTGTCCCCCTGCTCCAGAACCCTAGGCACTAGGCACAGCCTGTTACCAGGTTACCAAGCAACCCTTGTAACCGTTGCTAGCTGTTCAGCTACAAAGGCAAATGCAGGCTCTTGGGGAAGCACAAAGATGATCTCCCAGCCATCTCTTGAAAGGTTGCTGTTCTTCTCACCTGGACACACCTGTGGGTGTCAGGCAGCTGAGGACTCCAGAACTGATAATGGCTATTTGATGACTGGCTTCATGCAGATGGAGCCTGAATATGCATTATTTGTACCATCTGGATTTGCCCTTAAGCTTGCTGTAAATGGAGCAAGGAGATTGGTTTAATGGGTATTTAGTGAATAACATTAGCCTTTAAAACATAATATTGGTGCTGCTGTTGTAATGTCCCATAATTGGTTCGGCCAGAGGAAGAGCTAGAAAGGCCACACTCTGGGAGAGGAGTTCAGCTGCTCTGAGGAGCAGCAGCAGTGATGGCAGCCTGAGCTGGGAAAAGCATTTATGAGATACTTTCTATTTATGTCTTAGTGTGCAATGTTTTCTGATTTCAGCTATTCCCAAGGCTGGGGATATTTTGGGACTTAGGTAGACCAGAAGAAGTTCCTTTAAATCTATCAGTCTCTCTTTCTTACATTCTCTCTCCCATCCATCCATTCATCCATCCATCCATCCATCTCCAGTTAGCTTTCTTTTAATTAAAAATATAATGACATGGGTTAAAAGTAATTTTCCTTCCACCTTCAAATCCCTTATGGTCCAGTCCCCCCATCTCAGACACAAACATCGTTTCTAGTTTCTTGTGCATCCTTTCAGAATTATTATGTTTCTATAATCACACCTGACCCATTGTTCTGTATTGTGTGTTTTTGCACCCTGGGGTATTTGTTTCCTGTGGCTCTCATAGATCCATCCCATTCTTGTTGTTGGCTGTGATGCTACCTAATTAGCCCCCTCTGGATGCCCATGAGGTTAATTCTGAGGCTTTGCTATCACAAAGAATGTGGCATAGAGCATTTTAGTATCTGCGTCTGTGTGGACAGTTATATTGTTGAGTAAATTCTAGAAATCAGGCCAGGAGTTCTTTATATCTGGGCTCCATGCATTAGTACCAAAGGGCTCACGAGCCTTTTGACATTTTATGCAAAGTGTGTGTGTGTGTGTGTGTATGTGTGTGTGTTTGAAAGGCAAGGGGTCTATAAGTTATATTTCATCACACCCCAGATGGCTCCATACCCCCAGTGTTGTTCAAGATCTTGGGCTTCTCTGTGTCAGTTGTCCCCACTCAGCTGTCAAGTTGAGCTTTTTTTCTTTTCTTCGTAGCATCCTATGTAGGCTAAAGAGAAGGTAGTTAAAAGTGAATCAGTTGATTCTCTTACTAATTGTTAATTGCCTCATTTAAATATGCAGTATGTTCTGGGGGAGGAAGTTGAAATGTTACCAAACATCAATGGGCTT
The DNA here is from genome assembly GCF_001698545.2 of Rhinopithecus bieti. Lineage (NCBI taxonomy): Eukaryota > Metazoa > Chordata > Mammalia > Primates > Cercopithecidae > Rhinopithecus > Rhinopithecus bieti. The sequence continues at coordinate 1,112,891 of NW_016807991.1, read as the reverse complement.
GCTGCCCGACGCACACAGAGGCCAATACCATGGCACTGGCTTTTGAGAGAAGAACAGCTTTATTGGGAGTCAAGTCAACTGGCAGGGAGACAGGAGGGAATGCCCAAATCTCTCTCCTTCAGCTAGGGGTTGGATTGGGTTTTATAAACATAAGTAATGAGGTGTGATCTGATTGGATCTTGCAATGAGGTGATGTTAGGAGGCATTATCTGATTGGATCCTGCCATGGGATGATGCCAAAGTTCAATCTGATTGGATCCTGGATCCAGTCATGTGGTGTCTGCTTCTTATTTCAGTCCCACTTCTCTGTCCCAGCACTTAGGTTCCCCCTGCAGTTTTACACTTGGTTCATCTGGGCATGCTGAGGTTACATGACCTGAGGGTCCATGGCAACTGAAAAGCAGCTCACAGCTTTGTGACATAAAAGTTGAGCCAGATTGGTCTGATGCAGTTATAGATACTCTTCACTAGTGAACTTTGTCATCACTATCATTATTGGTGAATTTCATTGGTCTGTTAGCATAGGAGAATTGCCTATCATTTTGTGTATCTGTGGAAAGACCAGGAGAAGGCATTATTTTCTGGTAGAGCAAGAGGTGGATTTACTTTAGGAGATTATTCAGTTGTGAGGTGCCATCTGTGCATTTTCTGTAAATCTTTCCAAAGTATTGGGGGAAAAAGTGAATGGGTACTCAAATCAGGGAAGCGTAAGCCGTACAACACTCAGGTAAGAAACAGATTTTTCTCTTAATGTCCTATTCTTATAGAAAAATTCACTTGGCAATAAGAATTCTACCTACACAGCCTTGCAGATCTGATGCAATTATCGAAGCCATGTTTTGCAAAATGAAACTGATGCCAAGCTGGTGTCAAGTGGATTATAGATTATAGAACTGCTGTCGCTGGCCATTAGCTAAGTGTCTTTGTTTTCTACTCTAAAATCTTGAATTCCTTATTGGTTCTATGTCTGATTTGCTGTGTGGCACTCTTCCTGTGGAACTGGTCTTGCAGGAGATGATTTTCCTTTCTAGCTCAAGCTTCCCAAGTGCCCATTCCTGGATCAGCAACCCCAGGACTTGTCCTGTTTGGGAACATGATGGAGTTCAGGTGCTCTTTGATCCCCTTCTTCTACCTCAAGACACTCTCTCTTCTCCAGGTATCTCAGTGTCCTCTTTTAATCTTGTATTTGGAATCATCCCTTTCTCTCATTTTCCCTGTTAAACATCCTCCCTTAGGTGCCTCTGGAAAAAGATTTGATGAACTGAAGAACAGGGAGGTATTGGCCATTGACTTCATGTTTTACTACTGCTTATGTATTTGTCTGTTGACTGGGAACGGTTTCTCTAGTTCGGCAGTGAACCCAGTAGGTGGGTTTTCGCACTGGCTAGCCTCTGGAGGATTGCATTTTTAGACATAACGATTGGGGCTCAGGGTGGGTAGCCAGGCTGTGTGGGATGCAATGTCTTCTCTGAAGCAGCTGGTTCTCGCTATAAGCTCAGCCACATACATTCCACTCCCAGTTTTCCTTGGCACTAAAACTGCTTGGAATAGCCTAAGCCTAGGGAAGCAAAGAGGACTCATTTAAACAGCTTCACGGTTCCTATTACCTTTCTTTTTCTGTATCTTCTAACTTTCCGTGTCTTCCTGAAGGACATGTTCCTTTTGTCACTGATATTTCCAGTCAAATGTAGTGATCTTAAATTTGATCGAGAGTGAGGTGTAACTCCTAGGAGAAACTCTGAGTGTTTATAACTAGGTTTCCAAAATAATGTGTTTAGGGAAGTCTCTGAGATGTTATGAATTCTGACTTTTATTGGTAAGATCTTTAAAATGAAATAATATTTTCACAGTAGTTCATGAAGATATAATTTCTTGGCATGTGGTTTTGGCAATTAGAGTTTTTAAAATTTATGTTTTTTCCCTGTACCTGCTTGGTTAGGGGAGAGTTTAAAATCTTGTCTTGGCCCAACTGAGAAGAGTTATCTAGGAACTGAAAAATAGGCAAGCCCCGGCTGCTACCTCCTTTCTGGGCCAAGACCTGTAACCTGGGTTTCTTCATTTAAAGTGTGAGAATGCACCTGTAATCCCAGCACTTTGGGAGGCTGAGGCGGGTGGATCACCTGAGGTCAGGAGTTTGAGACCAGCGTGGCCAACACGGTGAAACCCCTGTCTCTACTTAAAAAAAAAAAAAATTAGCCGAGCATGGTGGCACATGCCTGTAATCCCAGCTACTTGGGAGGCTGAGGTAGGAGGAGAATCACTTAATCCCAGGAGGCAGAGGCTACAGTGAGCTGAGATGGTGCCACTGCACTCCAGCCTGGGCAACAGAGTGAGATTCTGTCTCAATAAATAAATAAATAAATAAATAAATAAATAAATACACAAATAAATAAATAAATAGTGAGAATGAAGCAAACCAGCAGTTAAAATGTGCCGCACAAAAATATTTTGCAGGAGGGCAAAGGGCTCAATAATAATAACTGCCAGGAGGTTTTTCACATCTGGATACTAAATAAAATAAACAACGCAGAAATACCTTGTTGGACAGGGCTCTGTGCAGACGGCATGAGACTGTTAGTGTCCTAGCTCGTGGGAACGCTATCAGGGTGGGTACAATTTATAGAGTCTTCTGCTTCTGAGGGGGGTTCTATTTGGGCCTAATGTGGAGCACTCAGATAGCACTTCATCTGCTTCTGCCTTTAAAAAAAAAAAAAAAAAAACAGTCCTGATTTTCTAAGCCAGGCATTTCAGAGTAATTTCAGAGCAAACTTTCATGTGACATGAGGCTAGAGGCAATTTGGCACTTACATGTGTTTGCTAGGGCTGCCGTAGCCAAAATATAACAAACCGGTGGCTTAAACTGCAGAAATTTATTTTTTTCACAGTTCTGGAGGCTGGAAGTCCAAGACTAATGGTTGGCAAGATTGGTCGGTTTCTTCGGAGGCCTTTCTCCTTGGCTGGTAGATGGCCGTCATCTCCCTATGGCTTCACTGGTCTGTCTTTTTATCGAGACAAGGTCTCACTGTCTCACCCGGGCTGGAGTGCAGTGGTGCGATCCTGGCTCACTGTAGCCTCAACCTCCTGGGCTCAAGCTATCCTCTCACCTCAGCCCCCTGGGTAGCTGGGACTATAGGAGCGTGCCACCGTGCCTGGCTGATTTTTGTATTTTTTGTAGAGATGGTGTTTTGCCATATCGTCCAGGCTGCTCTTGAACTCCAGGGCTCAAGCTATCCACCCACCTTGGCCTCCCAAACTGTGGTCTTTCCTCTGTGCCTGTCGGTGTACCGATCTCCTTTTCTTATAAGGACACCAGTCATATTGGATTAGGACCCACTCTAATGACCTCATTTTAACCTTACTAACGTTTTAAAGATCCTATCTCCCTTACAGTTACATTCTTAGGTACTGGGCATTAGGACTTCAACATAGAAATTTTAAGGACATGATTCAGGCCATAGCCACACTGAACAATTTTTTGAGAAGTTGTCTTCCATGGATAGTACTCAGCTTCAAGAAATTCCAGGTGGCAGGAGAAAGGAGTTCTCTTTGTTTCTGTTTTGTAGTTTCTCTCCCTGCATGGCTGCCTCCTTACATTAGCCTCATACCTGCATGGGCTGGGAACGCAGAATATGCAGGATAAAAAAATAGTAGAATGAAGTTGAAACATTACTCAAAGAGAGTAGCGAGAAAGAAAGTCAGGGCCGGGCACGGTGGCTCACTTCTGTGTTCCCAGCAGTTTGGGAGGCCGAGACGGGCGGATCATGAGGTCAGGAGTTTGAGATCAGCCTGGGTAACATGGTGAAAACCCATCTCTACTAAACATACAAACATTAGCCAGGTGTGTTGGCACATGCCTGTAATCCCAGCTACATGGGAGGCTGAGGCAGGAGAATTGCTTGAACCTGGGAGACAGAGGTTTCAGTGAGCCGAGACCGCCCCATTGTACTCCAGCCTGGGCGACAAGAGCGAAACTCCATCTCAAAAAAAAAAAAAAAAAAAAAGTCAGATGGCTCTAAGTCTCATCTTTTAAGACTGGTGGCAGGTGTACATCTATGCTATCATGAAGTTAAAGGGATGGCACTGTTAAAGGGCTGACCGCTTCCACTGTCACCTGAAACGGTCGGCTCAGGTAACTTCTGGGGACATAATTGCAATACACATCTGAATGTGTAGAAGTTCTCTCCTGACTGTGTAAGTTTCCTGTTGCTGTCAATGAAGTACAAATTGAGCATCTCAAATCCGAAACTCCAAGATCTGAAGTGCTCCCAAATCCAAAATCTTTTGAGTGCTGACATAATGCTCAAAGGAAATACTCATTGGAACATTTCAGATTTCAGATTTTCAGATTTGGGATGCTCAACTGGTAAATAATGCTGGTAAAATCATGCACATATTCCAAAATCTGAAAAATCTGAAACACTCTGGTCCCTTCAGAGAAGGGATGATTATCTTGTACTATACAGAGTGGCTTAAAACAGCAGAAATATATTCCTTTACAGTTTTGGAGGCCGGAAGTCTGAAATCAAGGTATCAGCAGGGCCACACTCTCTCTGAAAATTCTAGGGAAATTCTGTAACTTCTTTTGGCTCTCAGCATTTCCTGGCTTGTAGCTGCATCAATTCAATCTCTGCCCGCATTGTGATATGGCCTTCGTCCCTGTGTGTGTCTGTGTCTAAAACTCCCTATCCTTTGTCTCATAAAAACACCAGTCATTGGATTTAGGTCTCACTTAATCCTGCATGACAGCTTCTTAACTAACTACATCTGCAAATACCCAATTTCTAGGTAAGGTCATATTCTTTTTTTTTTTTTTTTTTGAGACGGAACCTCACTCAGTCACCAGGCTGGAGTGCAGTGGTGCGATCTCAGCTCACTGCAACCTCTGCCTCCCGGGTTCAAGCGATTCTCCCGCCTCAGCCTCTGGAGTAGCTGGAAACAGGTATGCTACCACGCCCAGCTAATTTTTGTATTTTTAGTAGAGATGGGGTTTCACCATGTTGGCCAGGCTGGTTTCGAACTCGTGACCTCAGGTGATCCACCCGCCTCGGCCTCCCAAAGTGCTGGGATTATAGACGTGAGCCACTGTGCCCTGCCTAGGTAAGGTCATATTCTGAGGTTCTGGCTAGACATGAATTTTGGCGGGGGACAATATTCAACACTACTTTGACCAACCCCATACTCTGATCACTCCATGACCAGACTTCAGGAGCTTGGTTCGTCTGAAGGGCCATGTTTGTCTTGTACAAAGAAGGAAGATGGATAAAATGAGAGGAAGCACGAGGACGACTCCTGGCAGTAATAAAAGCCCACTTAATTCATCTGGAGCCCTTAGAGCAGCTGCCGGGTGCTTTGTTTGAAATATTCATTAAGTGTCTACTGAGGAGTTAGGGATACAGTCTCCTTATGCAAAATTTAACATTTGCTTGGTTAGCAGGTTCTATCATATTTATAAGCGTTCTGACACATTCATTTCAGCTCGTAAGTCTATTAAACTGGAAAATGTGTTTTTAATGTGCTTTAGGGAAACAGAACAGACGAGTGGCTTGGGTAGCACCAGCCTTCATGAGGATATTCCTGCCAGGCTTTTATTAGTTGAAGATTTAAGAGTCTGTGTCTGAAGTCACACAGCCTGGGCGCTTTTCATATTATTATTTTACCTTGTTTTGCAGAAGTTATTTTTGCAGAAGCTCCTTCTGGGGACACAACAGGATGGCACGTTGGTTTTGAGCACTTTGAGGTCTTTAAGAGTCCTTTCCATTTATTCACTCCCTTGTCAACCTCTTGCCCGTTACTAAAAGTGCCTAATAAGGAACAGAAGGCTGGATTTGAGCCTGTGAAGCTGGGAGGAAATTGACAGCAGTTACTGGAATAGTCAGCCTTCGAGAAGGAAAGGGTTAGGAGGAAGATGTGGACCTGGGCTTCGAACCTGTGTAAAGTACAGAACAGCCCAAACCTTTGGGATGGGGCCCATGCAACTCTTCCCTAAAGAAAGGAGTCAGTGATATGCTCCACTTGACCTGAGTTTGCTTTTTCCTGTTCAACCCTCCGTCTCCTCTCTGGGTTGCATGTATTCTAGCATTCTGATCTGCTTTCTTCTCTCTGGTGTGTTTTCCCTCCTGGGTCCAGAGAAAGAAAATAGCTCTGCCTATCTGAAAACTAAGTCAGTTGTCTCAAGGAAACATGATTTTCAGAGTTGAAATATGATTTTGAGGGTCATGACATTTTGGAGCTGGATGTTCAGGGGTTTGCCAGCAACTCCCAGCTTAGGTCTCTGAAACAGAACTCACTGTCTCTGACTGCCAACTTCTTGATTACACAAACTCACCATGAGCTTGCTGGGAGGCAGAGGCATTCCGGGAGGGTGGCAGGGGACGGAAGTGCACGAGATGGTCTCTTACAGCTCTTAGATGTGGTGAGCCAGAAGTCTCTGCTCTTTTCCCCGGGACACCAGGCTCACCTAGAGGTTTCTCCAAACTGACCCTTAGCAGACCTTGGTGAGGTTTACTCAAATCAATCTTAGTGAGTTGGTTGTGCCCTTTCCAGTAGGGAAACCCTGTTGTACACATAAAACCAGGAGACACGTGCCTTTAAGGCGATTTGGATCTCCTGGGGAAACAAATATGGGCCGTTTTGTATGGTTCAGCATGAAAGCTACATAAACCACTAATAATCATATAAGTGGGTCCCAGCACCATGCTGGCCTTAGTGGGCCAACTCTCCTAACTCCTCTGTAGTGCAAATCATGCCTTTACTGCCTTACAGCCCTTCTGAGGCCAACTGGCCAGTGAGATTTTTATTTATTTATTTAGACGGACTCTTGCTCTGTTGCCCAGGCTGGAGTGCAGTGGCGTGATCTTGGCTCACTGCAACTTCCGCCCCCCAGGTTCAAGCGATTCTCCTGCCTCAGTCTCCCAAGTAGCCTGGATTACAGGCGTGCACCACCATGCCTGGCTAATTTTTGTATTTTTTTAGTAGAGACCGGGGAGGGGGGTGGTTTCACCATGTTGGTCAGGCTGGTCTTGAACTCCTGACCTCAGGCAATCCATCTGCCTCAGCCTCCCAAAGTGCTGGGATTACAGGCGTGAACCAGAGTGCCCGACTGCCAGTGAGATTTTATTCAAGGCATGAGGATGAGTAAATATAGTAAATAACAAAGAGAGTAGGATGTCAGTTGGCCATGGCAAAGGCAGCCCTCAGAGCCCACTGGCGCTTGCTAACCTCTTGGGACCCTCTACAGCAGTGGTCCCCACCCCTGGGCAGCAAACCAGTATGGGTTCGTGGCCTATTAGGAACTGGGCTATGCAGCGGGAGGTGAGTGGTGAGCAAGTGAGCATAACTCTCTGAGCTCTGAGTCTGGTCAGATCAACAGCAGCATTAGATTCTCACAGGAGCACGAACCCTGTTGTGAACTACACACACGAGGTATCTAGGTTGCACCCTCCTTACGAGAATCTAATGCCTGGTGATCGGAGATGGAACAGTTTCATCCTGAAACCATCCCCTACCCCTCACCTCCTATCTGTAGAAAAATTATCTTCTGCAAAATGAGTCCCTGGTGCTAAAAAGGCTGGGGACTGCTGTTTTCCAGGGAGAGTCCCTGTCTGGCTCCAGGGCTGGGTTCTTACTTAGTTCCACATCTTTAGAGGTCGAGTTCAAGGTCTGGTTTTTCTCAGGTCTTCAGACCTGCCTCTCCCAGAGAGAGGCCATCTCCACCACCTTGGATAAAGAAAGTGAGGCCCAGGCCAAGACTTGCCTTCCAAATTTCCATTGCCTTTCCTAGGATCTCCTGTTTGTTCCCAGGATAATTGCCAGGGGCAATTTTTTGTTTTTTTTTTTACTTTTTTTTTCAAATGAGATACTGCCAAAACCTGTAGCTATACCCTGTGGTCTCTCCAAAACAAGGATGCCAGGATTCCTTAGTTCGTTAGTAATAAGCCACACACCACATTGGGATCATCTTGGAAAATGTGCGACTCGGTCTCAAAAACCCTATGAAATACAAATTGTGACAGTCCAAGTTTCATGGCCATTTCTTTTTTGTTTGTTTGTTTTGGAGACAGCGTCTTGCTCTGTCGCCCAGGATGGAATGCAGTGGTATGATCTCGGTCCATCACAACCTCTGTCTCCTGTGTTCAAATGATTTTTGTGCTTCAGTCCCCTGCGTAGCTGGGATTGTAAGCTAGTACCACCATGCCTGGCTGATTTTTGTATTTTTTAGTAGAGAAGGGGTTTCGCCATGTTGGCCAGGCTGGTCTCAAACTCCTTAGTTCAAGCAATCCACCTGCCTTGGCCTCCCAAAGTGCTGGGATTACAGGTGTGAGCCACCATGGCCAGCCTTTGTGGCTATTTCAAGAATTGTTCAGGTGATGAAGGGCATGAATATTTTTTAAAATTTATTTTTTTTAAATTACTGTATCTTAAAGCTCATTCTTTTGGAGTGTACAGTTCCATGAATTTTTAAGAAATGCACAGATTTGTGTAAGCATCACCATAGGAAAGTTCCATCACCTCCCCAAATTCCCTCGAGCTGCCTCTTGGCCCCTTGTAGTCAAACCCTTCCCCCAACCCATCCCTGTTTCCCTTTTGTTTAACCTCTGGCAACTTCTGAGCTGTTCTCTGCCCCTACGTTTTTGCCTATTCCAGAATGTCATCTAAATGGACTCATACAGGATGTAGCCTTTTGGATCTAACTTCCTTCCACTTGGCATCATGCATTTCAGAGTACTTCATTATGTTGCAAGTATCAACAGTGTGTTCCTTTTTAAGGCTGAGTAGTATTCCATCGTGTGGATACACCACAATTTGTTTACTTTCACCAGTTGAAGGACATTTGTGTTGTTTCCTGGTTTTTCAGCAATTATGAATGCAACGTCTATCAATATTTGCATACAGGCTTTTATGTAAACATATGTTTACATTTCTCCTGGGTAAATACCTGGGAGTGAGATGGCTGGGTCATGTGATAGGAAGCCTCCAAACCGTTTTCTAAAGTGGATATGTCATTCTTCAGTCCCAGCAGAGTTGTAGTTGCTCTGCACCCTCACTAGCCCTTGGCCTCGTCAGGTTATTGTTTTGTTTTGTTTTGAAAATTGGAGCCGTTCTAATGAGTGTAGTAGTGGTCTTGTGACTTTCGTTTGTATTTCCCTAATGACTAATGATGTTGAGCATCTTTTCATATGCTCACTTGCCATCTGTACATCTTCTTTGGTGTCAAAATCTTTTGCTTATTTTTTAATCCATTTGTTTAATTATGGTAGAGTTTTGAGAGTTTTGAGAAGTTTTTTTTTTTTTTTTTTTTTTTTGAGATGGAGTGTTGCTCTGTGGCCTAGGCTGGAGTGCAGTGGTGTAATCTTGGCTCACAGCAGCCTCCACCTCCCAGGTTCAAGCAATTCTTCTGCCTCAGCCTTCTGAGTAGCTGGGACTACAGGCACACGCCACCATGCCTGGCTAATTTTTGTATTTCTAGTAGTGACAGGGGTTTCACCATATTGGTCAGGCTGGTCTCGAACTCCTGACTTCGGGTGATCCACCTGCCTCAGCCTCCCAAAGTGTTGGAATTTCAGGTGTAAGCCACTGCGCCTGGCCCCTAGAGTTCTTTTTCTGTATTCTTCATAGAGGACGTTTGTCAGATATGTGATTTGCATTTCTTTTTCTCCCAGTCACTGGCTTGTCTTTCCCTCTCTCAGCAGTGCCTTTGGAGATCAAAAGTTTTTAATTCTGATGAACTGTCAATTTATCAGTTTTTCTTTGTTTTTGTTTTATGAATGGTGCTTTTGGTGCTGTATCTAAGAATTTTTTTGCATAACCCAAGTTTGCAAAGGTTTTCTCCTATATTTTTTTTTCTCTAAAAGTTTTACATTTTACATTTAAGTCTGCTATCTATTTGAGGTTTTTTAAAAATATGGTGTCCGATAGAGTTCAAGGTTGAGTTTTTTTCATATGGATGTTAAATTGTCCCAGCAGCATTTATTGAAAAGACTGTATTTTCTTTTGCTTTTGTAAAAGTTCATCAGCCATATGCGTTTGGTTCTGTTTTGGACTCTTCATTCTGATTCATTGGTTTTGTGCCTATCCTTTCTCCTTTCACATTTTAGAATCAGCTTGCCAATATCTACAAAAATATCCTAATGGCACCAGGCGCTGTGGCTCACGCCTGTAATCCCAGCACTTTGGGAGGCCGAAGCGGGTGGATCGCTTGAGGTCAGGAGTTCGAGACCATCCTGGTCAACATGGTGAAACCCCATCTTTACTAAAAATACAAAACTTAGCCGGGTGTGGTGGTGCACACCTATAATCCCAGCTACTTGGGAGACTGAGGCTAGATAATTGCTTGAACCCGGGAGGCGGAGGTTGCAGTAAGCGGAGATCGAACCACTGCACTCTAGCTTGGGCGACAAAGCAAGACTCCATCTCAAAACAACAAATCCTAGTGGGGTTTTGACTGGGGTTGCACTGAATCCATAAACCAATATGGAGAAAATTGACATCTTAATAAATAGAGAGTTTTCCATTTTATGAACATGATATATTCTCCACAGTCTTCTTTGATTTCCTTTATCAGTGTTTTGTGGTCTTCATCATACATGCTGTACACGGTTGGTCAGATTTATACCTCTAAGTATTTTATGGTACTATTGTAAATGATACTGTATTTTAAATTTCTAATTGTTCATTGCTAGTATATAGAAATATAATTGACTTTGTCTGTGCTAGCCGTGTATCCTCCAACCTCACTAAACTCATTCATTGGTTCTAAGAGTTTTTTGGTAGATTCCTTGGAATTTTCTATGTCATTTCTGTGAATAGTGACGGTTTTATGTCCTCTTTTCAATCTGTATGCTATTAATTTCATTTTCTTACCTGATTGCACTGGCTAAGACTTGTAGTGTAATATTAAAGGGAGGAGTAAGAGCAGACAGTCTTGCCTTATTTCTGATGTTAGGGGAAAATCATTGAGTGTTTCACACTGAGTGTGATGTTATCTGTAGGTTTTCGGTAGATGAAAGGTATACATATTTGAAAAGCCACCACTGACATAAAAGATGTCACAATATAGAAATGGTATAGATTTGGAGTTCAGAGAACAGGTTCTGGAGTCAGACTTACTGGGTTTGAATTCTGACTCGACTCCTTAGCGGCTGCTAGACGTTGCAGTTTTGGGGAAGATAGACTAAGTGAATACATATAAAATGCTTAGAATAGTGCATAGTGTATTGTATGCTCTCAATGAATGTTAGTTGTTATTCTGTCCGGACAACAGTAAAAATAGCCGAAGAGCTCATGGAGCCTGGATGTAGGAAGTTTTTGGCCCAGATTGTGGAGATTTTGATGCCCATATTGAAAACTTTGGAGAAGGTTTGGGTTCAGGTGTGGATTCTCATTGAGTCATTGAGCACATTTGGGTCCGAACACTCTTTGAATCAGGGATATGGAGGAATCCATGCCAAAAGAACAGGTTGTTTCATGGAAACAGGGAGGGGAACATCACACACTGGGGCCTGTGGGGGGTGGTGGCTAGGGGAGGGATAACATTAGGAGAAATACCTAATGTAGGTGACGGGTTGATGGATGCAGCAAACCACCATGGCACGTGTGTACCCGTGTAACAAAACTGCACGTTCTGCACATGTAACCCAAAACTTAATGTATAATAATAATTAATAATAATAATAATAATAATAATAGAATAGGTTGTTCCTCAGGTAGAAGAGGAAAGATAAATCCCCAAAGAAATAGGCACAAATGTGAAGTTAAGGAAAAATATACTATAAAATTGATGTGATAAATTATAGAGAATTGCAGTGAGAGGTGTAGAAGATGTGCATGTCTGTGGCGAGAGCAGGGCGTGGGGTTGGGGGTTGAGTCGCAGCATATGGTTGGAGCATGGCTGATGGTTCACTAGTCGTAGTGGACTTTGTTCATCTTCCCCCTTGCCTCTACTGAGTTGATAGAGCAAGATCTTAGATCAGAGGATGGAAGCTGAAGTCGTAAGCCTTTGAGTCATGCAGTGGACTAAGCTCTCTGTCACTGAAAGGATTCAAGCAGAGTTGTGGTGACCAGTGGTCAGGGAAGTTATAGAGAGGCTTGTTGTGCAGTGTGAAGGTTTGGGTTGAGTAACTTGCTAAGACTCGTCATGCTCCAAGATTCCTCAACCTTGAGCCAAGAACAAGGACACCTGGGGACGGGGCCGTGCAGCTGAGCCCATGGCTCCCCAGCCTTCCTCTGTCTATCTGACGCATTTGGGAAGGGATCATGTCACACTAGTCTGGGGCAGCCGATGAACGGAGAGTGGGTTCTGGGCTGAGATCTTGGAGATGGGGAGTGGGAGCTTGGGCATAGCCTTCGAGGCACAATCCCACAGGTGACCAGATGCAGCAGCAAGTGAGGCCGTCAGCAGCTGTGGCTCTCTTCGCTGGGCTCACTCAGCTACACAGCCTACGCTTTCTGCAAGGTGTTGCCATGGTAACCTTTTCCTCTCTTTTCTGCAGTCCACCAGTACTTCTCGACTTGGTTAACAAGGCGTCTCTTCCTATTTGGTTTCATCTCATCTTGTCTTTTTTCTTGCTGCCTCCATTTCTCTTGGTCTCTCTCACTCACTCCTTTGCAGCTCTCTCTGTACCTCTCTTTTTGGCCTGCACTCCTCTCTGTCTTTTATTTCAGGTGATCTGCCCCTCTTCCATTCTATCCAAGGCTGGAGTGAAGTCCCTCAGTGTCTCTCTCACTTCTAAGCCTGAGCAGCTCCTTGGAGAATTCTCTCAGGCTCTTTTGGGCCCAAGGCTGCCATGTGCAGCCCCAAGTGCAGCATTTCCTGGGTGGTTGGTACCAGGAGTTGGAAGAGCTCTTCTGGGCCCCTGTCTTCTTTCTTTGTATGGAGACCTATGTGAGTAGATTCCATCTGGGGCCCTTCCCTCTCTTTGGAAAATGAGATCTGGGTGAAGTTCTCCTCTAGGCTTGGTTTAGGTTGGCTTTGCACAGTGGAAGCCCATTAGCCTACGGTGTTAAATAAACTCAGACACTGGTCTGTTAGGGCCCCACCATACAGTCAGGTTGGAAGTGACCCCCGTCTAGACGCTTCCATGAGATTTATTATGGAGCACAAGCTTCTCCTTGATGTCACCCTTCTCAGTGCCTCTGTGACAATCCTTCAGCCCTTCATCCAGCCTGCTGGATTAGAGTTATTAACCACTTAGTGTCAAACTGTAGTTGCTTCTTCTGTTTGTCTCAGCCAGGGAATAAAGAAGATTTGCCATCTTAATTTTCTTTTTTTTTTTTTTTT
>NW_016807991.1:1072834-1099338 GCF_001698545.2 Rhinopithecus bieti | reverse complement strand
TGGTTTGTTTTTTTTTTTTTTGAGACGGGGTCTCGCTCTGTCTCCCAGACTGGAGTGCAGTGGCCGGATCTCAGCTCACTGCAAGCTCCGCCTCCCGGGTTCACGCCATTCTCCTGCCTCAGCCTCCAGAGTAGCTGGGACTACAGGCGCCCGCCACCTCGCCAGGCTAGTTTTTTGTATTTTTTAGTAGAGACGGGGTTTCACCGTGTTAGCCAGGATGGTCTCGATCTCCCGACCTTGTGATCCTCCCGTCTCGGCCTCCCAAAGTGCTGGGATTACAGGCTTGAGCCACCGCGCCCGGCCGCCATCTTAATTTTCTTTTCCTCAGGACCTTATGTTCCAGTACTACTCAACTTGAGGATTCTTAATGATGCTGCTCTTCCCTTTGCTGCCATAGACCTGTCTGAGTCTGGACAGGAACAGTAAGATGAGGGTAGAGACTCTACTGGTATCTGACAGGATCCTATTTGACCAAGACTTCAGAGCCTGCCTTTGCTAGTTATGGGATTAAGCAGCCCCTGTAGCTCAGCCAATTTACAGGACTGGGCCAGTGGAGGAAAGCATCTGCAGGTGGAACGTTTAACAACAAAGCAAGGGAACAGGAAGGGCCTCAACTGGAATGTAATTGAAACGGCTCTCCCAGAACTAATGAGCTGTCCTGGCGTCTCTGCTGGCCTGCCATTAGGGAGTAATGGGGCTCCAGAAGCTTGTTTAAAATGCTGTATGCAGAGGGCTGCACAAAGCAGGTTTTGATCATATATTTCAACCTGCAGAATAGACATTTCAACTCAGAGCCTGTATTTTAGAAGTCAGGAGATTTCTAGGAAAGGGCTACCTGCAGAAGCTCTGTTTTTCCTGCCTCCACTTTGGATTCCCACTTAATATCCTTGCAAAGTCAGGGACATTTCAGTGTTGCTTTTCCCTGGGTACATTGAGGCAGACAAACATATTGTCTCTCCCTGGAGGAAACTCTTCAGTACCATACATTAAACACAGCGATGTGTCCGATTTTCTGAGCTCAGTGTCTTCTTTGAGCCAATGAGCAGTTCTTTATTCTATAGAGTGCTTAACAAAGGTTAAATCCACAATTTCCAAGGGCAGCCAGACCCCCAGGGCACCCCTGGAGAGGTCTGGAGGGGAAGGGAGTCATCTGCTGTGACTATCAAAGGGCCTTGATTCCTATTTTTCTCCCTTTAAGAGAAAAAAGATGCAGCCTTAATCTTAAAATGTGAAGTTTCAATATTTGGGAATTTTTTAATTCAATGGAATTGTTGGCTAACAATTGGGTAGCAGATCTTCCAAGGTTGCGGTGATGTCTGTCTAGACTCCCTGAAGTGACTGCTCACTCCTTCCTTATTTGGGCTCTCACCATGATGACCCCGGCCTGTCATCCTTAGCACACTGACCTTGACTGTTTTGTGGAAAGGAGACTACCTGCGCACCTGATAGAAACCACACACTCTTGGGTTATCGGCATTCGGGGCAGGCCAGTTCTTTATGGGGTAGCCATGTCTCATATATTGCAGCACGCTTAGCACTGCTGGTCCGCAGCCCTTAAGTGCCTGTAGTACCCCCTCATCAATGTGTGCATGGGGCAGAAAGGCCCCAGACACTTCTGACGGTCGCTAGAGGGCTGTCCACAAGGGAGCAGATAGGGTAGGGCAGGATGGGTCTCTCACAAGGACACTGGACCCAAAGAGTTTGAATTCCAGTGAGATTCTGCTGTGGAGTAGACAGCCTGGGGCCAGGCTGGGTCTGTGTAGAGGAAGGGTTACCTTTGCCGTGTGCACTGTGAGGCTCTGTGGGTTCGCTCTGTGCCTGGCCATTGCCCCTGGCTACAGACTGTTGCTAGAGACTCTCTCCAGCAAAGCCCACCTATGTGGGTTCATAGGCATTTAACATTCGACATCCTAGTGCTTCTGGACTGGCTCAGTGCAGTGTCTGGCACGCAGCAGGTGGTCAGGGCATGTCTGTTGACTGAGTGAAATGAATGAAGCCTACCTGTGGTTCTGTCAGGGGGCAGAGATCCTTCGTGATGAACTCTGGCTCGGTTCCCAGAGGGACACACTTCCCTTTGTATCACCTCTGTCTAGAAGCCTTTTCAATCTTGTGCTAATGCTTGAGGTATGGCCAGGGAGGTTCAGGCTATGAGATTCTATTGGTACGGACTCAAAGCAGGAGAGCAAGGGAGAGAATCCACTATCAGGGCCCTGGGAACCTGGAAATTCAATTTTTTTTTTCCTTCAAAGCCACAGCCCACACTTCCTGGTTGTAAGATTTCAGTCTCCACTTTTTCCCACCCACTGCTGTGTTTTCTTCCCTTCAAATTCTCATGTCTTCTTTACCTTCTAATATGACATTTTGGAATTATTTTCTCTTCTCAGAGCTTGGACTAAATGAAGAATTCATGATGGTTCTTGTGTTTTCTTGTTTACTGGCAGGTGGGATAGAATCAGGCTTGGTGCCACCAGGATTCACGGTTTTCTTTCCTCTTTCTTTGGTACAGAACTTTCATGTTCTTTTTTTCATTAGTTCATTTGTTCATTCATACTTCATGGAGCCAACACTCTTCTTGGCGGAATCTGATTAGTGAACTTGGTCTCTGCCTTCACTAAGCCCAGGAAGAGACAGACATGTAAAACCAACAATTACACAGCAATTGCAAATAGTCATCCTGCTATTTGGATACTTGGTTTCTTTTATAGTCTCCAGAGGATGGTTACAGTTGTCTAGAAAAGAACCCAATCATTAGGCCTGGGATCCTCCTCTTTGTGGGAATTTTATTATTTTTCTGGAGCAATGAGTATTATTTGAGCACATCAAATTCAGCCTCATTGAGAATGAGATGGTTACTTTCTTTATTAATGCATGTACTTTGGAGTGTAGTATATGGCTCAGGATGACGCTACAAATGTTCCCTTTTCATGGATATTTCCTGTATGTGTCACCTTGACTGTTGAATGTGGGCTTTCCAGTGTGTGTGTGTGTGTGTGTATGTGTGTGTGTGTGGTGTGTGTGTGTGTGGTGTGTGTGTGTATGTGTGTGGTATATGTGTGTGTGTGTGTGTGTGTGTGTGTGTGTGTGGTGTGTGTGTGTAGTGTGTGTGGTGTGTGTGTGGTGTGTGTGTGGTGTGTGTGTAGTGTGTGTGGTGTGTGTGGTTTGTGTGTGTATGTGTGTGTGTGGTGTGTGTGTGGTGTGTGTGTGGGTGTGTGTGGTGTGGTGTATGTGTGTGTGTGGTGTGTGGGGGGGGTGTATGTGTGTGGTGTGTGTGTGTGGTGGTTTGTGGGTTGTGTGTGTATGTGTGTGTGTGGTGTGTGTGTGGTGTGTGTGTGGGTGTGTGTGGTGTGGTGTATGTGTGTGTGTGGTGTGTGGGGGGGGTGTATGTGTGTGGTGTGTGTGTGTGTGGTGTGTGTGGGTGTGTGTGGTGTGTGTGTGTGGGTGTGTGTGGTGTGTATGTGTGTGTGTGGTGTGTGTGGGGGGGTGTATGTGTGTGGTGTGTGTGTGTGGTGTGTGTGGGTGTGTGTGTGTGGTGTGGTGTGTGTGTGTGTGTATTCCTTCTCAAGAGAACTGATTATTTTTGCACGTAAGAGATGAACTCATCTATTGATTTCACAGACCTTCTGAGCCCTGTGCTCTTTTTTCCTGAAATCCTCTAGGAAAATGAAGGGTAGATGTGCTCTGGAAGCACATACTAATAACATGTTTGTGGCGGTTGGGAAGGGCCGTGATTGCAACATGGAATTGGCGTTCGCATGCTGGTCCTTGTCTGCTCTGGAAGCACATAACTAATAACATGGTTGTGGGTGGGGAAGGCGTGTTGCAACATGGAATTGGGCCCCCGTTTCCTGCTGGTCTTGTCTTCTGCTCTGGAAGCAGCATACTAATAACATGTTTGTGGGTGGTGAAGCGTGTGGCAACATGAATTGGCCGTTCCTGGCTCGCGGTCGCTTGTCCTTTTGCTCTGGAAAGCACATACTAATAAGCATGTTGTGGGTGGGGGGAAGCCGTGGTTGCAAACATGGAATTGGCGTTCCTGCTCGGTCTTGTCTTTGCTCTGGAAGCACATACTAATAACATGTTTGTGGCTGCGGGGAAGCCGTGGTTGCAACATGGAATCTGGCGTTCCTGGGCTGGTCGCGTTGTCTTTGCTCTGGAAGCACATACTAATGAAAACAGGTCGTGGGTGGGGAAGCGTGGGTTGGCAACATGGAATTGGCGTTGCCTGCTGGTCCTTGTCTTCTGCTGGCTCTGGAAGCACATACTAATAACATGTTGGTCGGTGGGGAAGCGTGGTGCAACATGGAATTGGCGTTCCTGGCTGTCCTTGTCTTTGCTCCGTGGAAAGCACATACTAATACATGTGTTTTGGTGGGTGGGGAAGCGTGTGTTGCAACATGGAATTGGCGTTGCCTGCTGGTCCTTGTCTTTGCTCTGGAAGCACATACTAATAATCATGTTTGTGGGTGGGAAGCGTGAGTGCAACATGGAATTGGCGTTCGCTGCTGGTCCCTTGTCTTTGCTCTGGTAAGCCATAGCTCAATAACATGTTTGTGGGTGGCGGAAGCGGCGTGACTGCAACATGGAATTGGCGTTCCTGCTGGTCCTTGTCTTTGAACGTTCTCTTTAATAAAATATTTGAGATACTTCAGGTAAGCCTTATAATCACCAGGAGTTTTTCGTTTTAAAACAGTATCAGTGTTTCTGAAACTCGTGGGACTGCCTTGCATTCTATTGAACGTTGGCAAGGTACTTTTTAGAATATGTGTTCAATTGCATATACCTAAAGGCACAGCAGCAGGCTTGGAAATGCTTCAGTGAACACTGGTTCAAATCCAGGTCTGGGACTGGGCGCAGTGACTCATGCCTGTAATCCCAGCACTTTGGGAGGCCCAAGTGCGTGTATCAGTTGAGAGTAGCAATTCAAGACCAGCCTGGCTAACGTGGCGAAACCCCATCTCTACCAAAAAAAAAATATATATATTAGCTGGGCATGGTGGTGTGCACCTGTAGTCCCAGCTACTCGGGAGGCTGAGGCAGCACAATTGCTTGCATCTGGGAGGTGGAGGGTGCAGTGAGCTAAGATCACACTGCTGCACACCCAGCCTGGGCGACAGAGCGAGACTCTGTCTCAATAAATAAATAAAACAAATCCAGGACTGGACAACCAGATGTTGTCATCTGTAAGAGGCATTTTCTTTCACAGCTCTGTGTCTGGTGCTGTTCAAATCAGGGTGGTGGTCTCTTTTATTCAGTAATTCCCATGCAAGGTCATGTGGGGCATTTATCTGTGAACAGAAGACGTTCAATCTGCTTCTCACCTCAGCTTGATCCCCAGCTGTCCCCCTGGGGTCAGGAGCAAAAAGGGCCACTGAGGCCTACCAGTGCCTGTGAGCTCCATGCTGAGGTGCTCAGGAATCCCTTTTTGGGGTCAAAGATAACAACCAGTTAAAACATAAGAAAGCTGATATGTGAACAAACATGGCAGAACTCATCTGGCAAACGAGATTGGGCTCCCTGGAAATGGTCAACTTGGAATGATGGCATTATTCAAAAAACTTATGGAAGTCTCTTAGAAGGCTTCTCAGGGCTGATTTACAATCAAGTTTAAAAACAAAGGCAATCTTACATTTTTCTGGATGGACATCCTTTTCGCAACACAACATCCCCAGAACAAATTTCTTCCCCCAAAACATTCAGAGCAATTATTTCCAAAGTCAGAGGAGCCTCCAGTCATTTTTCCCTGAGGGGCAAAAGGACTTCACACGGCAAACACAATCCCTGATGCTGCATTTTCGGACATTTTCTCATGTACATTTGGCCTTTGTGGCTTTAGCTGACTTTCTTTTGGTCTCTGGAGCCAATAAGGGTAGGTGAGAGGCTACAGTAAGAATGCAGTGAGAAGAGAGATGAGAACAAACTCACTCTCTATATATTTGTCATTCAAAGCATGGCTGGTTAAAAGGAGATTATGATTTGATTTTTTAAATTTCTTTGTTAATAACTTTCACTGTTAGATGACTCACAAAGATGATAGAATTTACTCAAAAGTTGAAGAAGCATTTGTATGGAACCAGTTGAGCTCTACGTCTCCTTCCCAGGAAAGATGAGGACTTAAAAGCCTGAGGACTCACATGGGACCCCAGGCATATTCCTTGCGTTAGATCATGTACTTCTAGGAGTTTAAGCATTGAACTTCATTTGTCTGGGTGGAACAGACTATTTAAGTCAGCTTTGCCTCACAGCAAGGAAACCTCAAATCTCAGTGATTCACCATCATGAAGGTTTATTTTGCTTCCAAATAACATGCAGGCTGCAGGTTGGCTGTATCTCTGTTGCATTGTTTTCTCCTTCTGGATTCCAGGCTGAAACAGCAGCCCCGACAGCCATGTGCAATGTCATGGTGGAGGGGAAGAATTAGAGAGTTGGTGGAAACTCGTGATGTCCCTGAAGAATTCTGCTTGGATGTGGAGTGTTCGCATCCATTCACATTCTGTTGCCTAACAAATCATATGGCAAAGTCTGACGTTGTGCAGGGAAGTATGCTTGGCCAATAGGGAGGCACTGCAATTCCAGGTGGGGACATAAACATCCACTAAGGGAAGGGAGACATGAATAACTGTGAATAGAGTAGGCCTTCTGCGTCCATGGGGAGGAACACACAGATATGAAGAGGTGGCTCAAGGGACTTGATCAGCAGATCTTGGTATCTGTGGGAGGGAGGGGGTATCCCTATGGATACCAAGGGACGACTGTATAATACAGTCTGCTACAGTCTTCCCTCCTGGTCATAAATAATCATCTTATATATCGCTATGTATATTTATATACAACATAAATTCATTTCTGACTCATGGAAGATACCTAAAAATTCTCATGGAATCATGGAATCAGGTGTGAATTTCAGGATCTCATGAGATTCTATCAGCAGGTCTGGATTTAGTTGCTATTGATCTAAAGAGCTGTGAACCAAAACAAGTGACCTGGTCCACATGTCCATCGTGGAAGAACATGAGCAGGCCAACCCCAGCGAGCATTTGTATTTTGAAAGAGAAAGAAGGGCAGCCATATGGCCATCATGAAATTCCACTGGACAACATGAGAGGCTCACCTGCCCTGGGATAGGGAATGCTCCTCGAATGGGAAGCTCTCAAATCCATTGTTCTGTGTGTGTGTGTGTGTTTTTTTTTTTTTTTTTTTTTTGAGATGGAGTCTCGCTCTGTCACCCAGGCTGCAGTGCAGTGGCATAATCTTGACTCACTGCAACCTCCGACTCCCGGGTTCAAGCGATTCTCTTGCCAGCCTCCCGAGCAGCTGGGACTACAGGCACACACTATCACGCCTGGCTAATTTTTGTATTTTTAGTAGAGATGGGGTTTCACTATATTGGCCAGGCTGGTCTCGAACTCCTGACCTCGTGAACTACCTACCTTGGCCTCCCAGGGTGCTGGGATTACAGGCATGAGCCACCGCACCCAGCCTCTCTATGGCTGTTAACTTCTCCCTCTGGGAGATTTTTCCTTTTTGATCATCCTCTTTGGACACACCTGGAAAAGTATTTGAGACTATACCTTCACTGGGGACTTGGCAGCTTTCTCAGGCTACTTCCTGCCTGTGGAAATTTGGGGCACCAAAAGTTTTTGTTTGTTTTTTTTTTTTTGAGACGGAGTCTTGCTCTGCCACCCGGGCTGGAGTGCAGTGGCCAGATCTCAGCTCACTGCAAGCTCCGCCTCCCGGGTTTACGCCATTCTCCTGCCTCAGCCTCCCGAGTAGCTGGGACTACAGGTGCCCGCCTCGTCGCCCGGCTAGTTTTTTTTGTATTTTAAGTAGAGACAGGGTTTTACCGTATTAGCCAGGATGGTCTCGATCTCCTGACCTCGTGATCCGCCCGTCTCGGCCTCCCAAAGTGCTGGGATTACAGGCTTGAGCCACCGCACCCGGCCCCAAAAGTTGTTTTAAGTCCCCTACGGTCACAGTCTCTTTTAGACCAGGTTGGTGTCTCTTTTGGGGATGTCATTCATGCTAAACAACGATCAGTTTTTATTTCCATTTGATTTTAGTTACTCCCTGGGCCAGTAGCCACACCCACACCTCTTTTGAGGTAACTATTTACCAGACATATCTCTCCTTCTGGATTTAATTACAGGCCACTGTGAGCCTATTAGGTTTCTGTGAGACCATGCCACTAATCACTTTTCCTGTAGCAATTTTGCTCAACTAAAAGGATTTACTAGGGTTAGGGTAGGGCAAGGTGCGGGTGTCTTAATTCATTTAGAGACTTTAACGTGCCCTTAGTTTTGTCTGTGTCCTGAGGGTAGGTCTTAATCATCTTTCCTTAAAAAAAAAAAAATTTTTTTTTTGAGATGGGATCTCACTCTGTCACCCATGCTGGAGTGCAGTGGCGCCATCTCAGCTCACTGCAGCCTTCGTAGCCCGGGCTCAAGTGATCCTCCCACCTCAGCTTCCCTAGTAGCTGGGATTATAGGCACGTGCCACTGTGCCTGAGTAATTTTTAAAAATTTGTTGTAGAGACAAGGCTTCGCCATATTGTTTAGGCTGGTCTTGAACTCCTGGGCTCAAAAGATCAGGCCGCCTCAGCCTCCCAAAATGTTGGGATTATAGGTGTGAACCACTGCATCTGGCCTATTTTTTTTCTTTGTTTATAGGAAACGAGAAATCATTGTATCTTGTAATTGTTAAGTCCCAAATTTCCTAATTTTCTTTTTTTCCTACCTCAATCCTATTGCAAAACCAGCTAACTCTTTTCTGAGCTCATCTCTTTATTGTAGTACTTTGTCAAATGCACCTAATAGTAACCAAATCCCACTAGCAATGTTCTGTTTTGCGACCTTGTCACCTAGAGCTATACATTGATTCATTGCAACACCTGCCTTCGAAGTGATCACGGGCAGTTTTACCAAATGTGTTACTGCTGTATAAGAGGGGTCAGTATTTCTCAATCCTGTAGTGACAATTTCCATACCTTTCACTGCCCAGCTCCAAAGCTTATGCCTCATATTTTGTCTGTTATGGCATATCCCACTTCTGATACTACTTTTTTTGTATTATCTGCTTTGGTGGAGCAGCATGCAACCCCGCATCTCAGTGGCTCTTTGTATATGCAGGCTGCAGGCTATGGTTCTGCTTCATATGCATTGCAATTCTGAGACTCACGGCCAGCTCACATTGGCCATACCTGTTCATGATATTTCTTGAAACTCCTGGTTGGATGTAGCGAGCTTCACATCCACTGGGTCCTATTGGCCCATGCAACTCACATGTCCAACCCTGATCGTAGGGCAGGGTGGTCCATAGCCCTACACAGTGTATGACATTGTTCAGGGATGTATAATTCTTACAGCAAAGGGGAGGACTGAGTAATTGTAAACAGTGATTACAATCTACCACTAGGCTTGTTCAGTGTTAGGTAGAAAATGACAGGAAAGAGCTGACTGATGATATAAAATCACACCCAAATCACCATGCAAAGCAAAATTGGGGAGAGTAGGGGGAGGGGGTTTAGTCTTTTGTTGATACGGCATCCCACTCTGTCACCCAGGCTGGAGTGCAGTGGCACGATCTTGGCTCACTGCCACCTCGGTCTCCTGGGTTCAAGCAATTCTTGTGCCTCAGCCTCCCAAGTAGCTGGGACTACAGTGTGTGCCAACACACCTGGCTGATTTTTGTATTTTTAGTAGAGATGGGGTCTCACAATGTTGGCCAAGCTGGTCTCAAACTCCTGACCTCAAGAGATCTGGCCACCTCAGCCACCCAAAGTGCTGGGATAATAGGCATGAGCCACCATGCCTAACCAGGGTTTAGTGTTTTCTTGGAGTGATTTCTTTCTGGTTCTCTCCTGGCAGTAGTTCTACTCATTGACCTCCTTAAAAGCTCCTTAGGGAAGTGACAGCATATCCTGTTTGTGAAGACATCCAGTGAAATGGTTGTTTTTGTTCCTCAAGGCTTCTTTCTTCTCACCCTCTAGCGTGTGTACGTGTGCTTATGCACACATCTCACCCCAACCTTCGGGGACCTGCTTTCGTCAATCCTTTGATAATAGGGATGTGTTTTAACATTGACAAGGAATCATGCACCTTTTGTTCCTAAGTTCCCCTTTCAATACAGAGCACTATATGTTCTGGATCATTAAATTCCACTTAAGTCGTTGTTTATTGAAGTGAGAGAGAGAGCTATAAAGTAGATGAAAGAGCAGAGGCTCCTTAGCATAATAAATGTGAAACTCTCCTCGGGGCATTTGGAAGTTTTTTTGAAGGATTGCTCCAGATACAAGCTGGGTGCTTCTGCAGTCATTTGATACCCAATTCTCATTACCTGTCTATAGCTAGATTGTTTAGAGGTTCTTGTCCTGCGCTTGGTTATAAGGTCTGCAGATGTGGGAGCCATATCTTTGCTGGGAGGTGGTGTGCTGGTGGGTGGTGTGCTGGTGTGGGGGCTTTCAGACAGACCTAGGTTTGAACTCACCTTGGAATTCTGGCTTTGTCTTCATTTGTAATTAGAATTGAATAATAACATTTTTCACACTAGGACTCAGATAACATATGTAACGGGACTAGCAACAGAGCTTGACATATACTGTGATGTGTAGCTTCTAAGCCTCACATTGTTTTGCATTTTTAGCATCTCTGAAATTAGTATTTGCCTTACATTCAATGGCATGTCATAGCGGAATTGACATGCTGCATAAAATAAGGCTGTGTCTTGGAATTGTTGATGTCTTAGATTTTGGTGAGATATGGTAATAGGCACTTAATAAATGGGGATAAGTGGAAATAAAAGGAATTACAGAGGACTTTCTTGTATAAGTTAGCATTCCTCTAACATTTTGATCAAGGGTTATTTTGAGAAGCTGGTGAAAGTTATGGATCTTTATTCCAGCAATGTGCTTATTCCCGCAAAATTCTGCATATGATTTCAGCATTTCATAGAATGTCCTCGGGCTCTTCCTTTGGCCCAGTCTCTTGGGAGAAGGCACAGATGTCAGGCATTCTTCATACTATAATTATTCTTTGCTTTTATTTTTCTTTTTCTCCTTTCCACTCTGATCTGCTCACTGAGGCATGTTTTAAGTTGTAACTGTTTTCATTTTTTAGGAAATATAATAGTCTTTCTATGACAAGTGTTCACCCTACTAGTCCCGTTCACTTTCCTTGCCCTCACTGTCTTCTGATTCAGTATCACCAGTTCATCCCCCCATGGAAGAACTCTCGCGTTCAGTGTCACACTCTCCAAATCCTGACCCTAAGTCAGCATCAGCAATAGGTTCTCGTGAAGCATAATCCTGTGGTTTGTTAAGCCAGGCAGTGAGAAGGAACAGGATGCTTGGCTTGTGTTCTTACTTTTTCACTGGTTTCATGCAGTTACCAAATTCTTAAGTGCTTCCTGGCACATTCTAGGCACTGCACATTACTGTAGTAGCCAGCCTATCAACCAACCAACCAAACAAACAAACCCAAGAACAAGAACAAGAAATAGAAGACCCCTCTCATAGAGGAGACAGAGAATGAGTTCTAAATGAGCAAAATACATTATGTGTTAGATGGTGTTGACTGCTAAGGAGAAAGAAACAGCAGATGAGGGGGTAGGAAGTGTGTGTGTGTGCGTATGGGGTGTAGTTTTAGAGAGGGTGGGAAGTGTGCGTGTGTGTATGGGTTGTAGGTGTTATAAGGGGGTAGGAAGTATGGGTGTGTGTAGGGGTGTACATGTTGTAAGGGGATGGGTGTGTGTGTGTGTGTATGAGGTGTAGTTGTAGAGGGGGTGGGAAGTGTGTGCGTGTGTGTGTGTGTATGGGGTGTTGGTGTTGTAGAGGGGTTGGGAAGTGTGCGTGTATCGGGTGTAGGTATTGTAGAGGGGATGGGAAGTGTGTGTGTATGGGGTGTACATGTAAGGGGGCAGGGGGTGTGCGTGTGTATGGGGTGTAGTTGTTGAGGGGGGTGGGAAGTGTGTGTGTGTGGGGGGGGTGTAGGTGTTGTAGGGGGGTAGGAAGTGTGTGTGTGTATGGGGTGTAGGTATTGTAAGGGGGTAGGAAGTGTGTGTGTCTGTGTATGGGGTGTACATGTAAGGGGGTAGGGGGTGTGCATGTGTATGGGGTGTAGTTGTAGAGAGAATGGGAAGTGTGTGTGTCTGTGTATGGGGTGTAGGTGTTGTAAGGGGGTAAGGGGTGTACATGTGTGTATGGGGTGTAGTTGTAGAGGGGGTGGGAAGTGTGCGTGTGTGTATGGGGTGTTGGTGTTGTAGAGGGGTTGGGAAGTGTGTGTGTGTGTATGGGGTGTAGGTGTTGTAGAGGGGGTGGGAAGTGTGTGTGTGTATGGGGTGTAGGTGTTGTAGAGGGGGTGGGAAGTGTGTGTGTGTGTATGGGGTGTTGGTGTTGTAGAGGGGTTGGGAATGTGTGTGTGTATGGGGTGTAGGTATTGTAAGGCGGTAGGAAGTGTGTGTGTGTATGGGGTGTACATGTTGTAAGGGGGTAGGGGGTGTGTATGTGTATGGGGTGTAGTTGTAGAGGGGGTGGGAAATGTGCGTGTGTGTATGGGATATAAGTGTTGTAAATTTAGAGAGCATGGTTAGGGAACACCTGAGAAGGTGGCATTTCTATAAGGACCTGAAGCAGGTGAAGGACCAAACCAGGCAGATATTTGGGGAGAAGAGTATTCCAGGTGGAAGGCCCAGCAGGTGACACTGCCTGGAGGTGGGGGCAGAGCTGGCATGTTCAAGAAGAGCCAGAAAGAGGGGTTGCCCAAGCAGAGAATGGTAGGAGAGGAAGGGGGGAAATAAAATGGTAGCCAGCTTGCATAAGCCTTCAGAAGTCCTAGTAAGATCCTAGTTTTTGTGCTGAGGCTTCCCATTTGAACATGATCTGACTTCAGTTTAAAGAGGATCACCCTGGCTGTTGTGTTGGGATAGATGGTGGCAGGGAGAACATTTTCCTTTATCCCCCTGTTGTATTTCCACTTATGTCTAAAGTAGTTCTGGCCGTGTTTGGTGGACAGAGAAATCATAAATTTATTAAATGTTTAGCGAAAGCACAAAAAGAGGAGCCCTTGTGAAAACGGCCATACCAGCCAAATCTGTTGAAACTGCAATTTCTCCCAAAATAGAAAGCAACCCAAGCTCTAGCTGGCGGGTCCATCGCTCTCAAACATCATTCAGGACAATGAATTTCTGCAGTAATAGAGGCATTCAAAGAAGTCCTTGAAATTCATTGTGACCGCATTCGTACTTGTCCACCAGACTCTCTGAAAGTGAATTCCAGCCAGAGCCTGTGGTCCCAGCAGGGCACTGGGGTTAACCAGAGCATCAGAGATGCAGCTGTGGTGGCTGTGCTGCCCGACCACCCTGGCAGCTCTGCCTCCACCCCACATGGGGTCCTCACAGGCGGAGGGCTCTGGCTTCTCTTCCCTTGGGTTTTCAATTCCTCACCTTCTCTTTACTTCTGGGAAGGAGATCGACTTCTCAGCTCCCCGCATGCTAGGTATCATCAAAAGCCCCTCCATGCTCTTCACTGTTGTTGCTGTGGTCCAAGTTCTCTCCCTTTCTCTTCCCTGTCTCTTTCTTCATCTTTATGATCACAGTAAAGTGGTTTGCTTGGTTATTTCTGTTTTTTTTTTTTTTTCCCCAAATGACTTACCCATTTCCTATTCTATAGCTTTGTTATTATTTTTATCAGCAAGAGTGGGCAGAGACTGTCTTTCAGCACACTCTTCTCTGCCCCAGCTATTCAAGAGCATGCTGTGGCAAATTGAGAAATGTATAACTGTGCTCTAGAATGAATCGTGTGGAGAGGCAGATGTTATTAAACCAGATTTGGAGGCATGAATTCGAGCGTGATTTATTTTTAGTTTAGTTTAGTTTTTGAGACAGAGTCTCCCTGGGTCACCCAGGCTGGAGTGCAGTCGTGTGGTCTTGGCTCACTGCAACCTCAGCCTCCCCTGTTCAAGCAGTTCTCCTGCCTCAGCCTCCCGAGTAGTTGGGATTATAGGTACATACCACCACACCAAGATAATTTTGTATTTTTAGTAGAGACGGGTTTCACCATGTTGGCCAGGCTGTCTCAAACTCCTGACCTCAAGTGATCTGCCCGCTTCGACCCCCAAAGTGCTGGGATTACAGGCGTGAGCCACTGCACCCAGCAGGGTCAGTGCCCTTACGTTACAGGTAAGGACACTGAGTCCTGTAGAGGAGAAATAATAAGCACCAGGTGGCCCACGAATCTTGTAAGTTCAGCTTGTTAGGTTGCACCCTGGTCTTTTTGTTTTGCCCTGGCAGGTAGCAGTGCTGATGAGGTAAGGTCTGTGGATCCCATTAGTTTCATTTTATTCCTTGGCCACCTATAGCACCTAAGCCCTCATCCTCATCAGAAACCTTCCTGCTGTAGGTAGGTGGTGGTCGCAGAGGAGATGGGGTCTGTTCAGATGGATCAACCCAAGAATGTCTCTGGAGAAAACAACGCAGCTCCTTCACTCATTAATCCCAACCTACTGATGATAACTCAGTTGGACACTTAGCATGTTAGATATTTACATCACAGCGGTTCCAGCACACTTTTAATTTGTACCCAGCCCAATAAAGAGCAGCCAGTGGATTTCCATGATGCCCACATGCCACAGGGGCCCTAGTTAAATTGTTAGGCAAATGAAATTTTTTCTTGGAATGTCTCCTTCCTCCTCTTGTCCATCTTTTTCCATTTCTAGACATTTCAGTGTCCTGCATGCTGCTTGCTGGCTGTGTTCATCTCCATTGTTAGCAGCTCTGTTGAGAAGTGGTCATGCTCTTTGTCCCTCATGTGCTCCAGGTGTTCCCAAATCCCCCCTCACTTCTTCCCTCTAGTCATCTTCCCCAACTCGCAGTTTCCTCCCAACTCCATTTAGGTAGAAGCATTTTGCTGCGAGATAAATCCCAGAGAGCAGGGATCCAACCTTCCTTGCCTTTGGATCCACAGCCCAGACACAGTGCTTGGCACCTGACAGATGCTCAGCAGATGCTGGGAAAGTAGAATGATTTGAGGGGCCACCCCTGAAGTAGAGAAGAGAGTGTGTTAACCACGTGTGTGTATCTTGAGTTGGCAGGTGATGGGAAACAGCCGTGTTTGTTATGAACTGGCATTGGCATCTCAGTGGAATGTGGACCTATTCTTCCCCCTTTGGATGTCCTTTTACCAAAGGTTGGACCACTTCCTATCTGGTCACTGAAGATAGAGTAGTCAGCCCACAGTAAATCAGGACATTTGTACTGGTCCCTTCTGTTCTCTTACCCTTTCCAACTTCCTTTTAATTTGCAAATGTTTTCAGAAGTGTATCAATTGCATCACAGCCTTAATTAAAGTCTCCCTATGTGTGTGGAGCATGTGGGTATTCCTAGCTTGAGCTTGAGTTGGCTAGAGGGATTCAGCCCTGTCTGGGCGTGTTTGGTCAATCAGTTGGGTGGGCTTGCCATGAATTGAGGTGTGGAGGGAGGTGGGGGAGGCTTTTGGGAGAGTCCTTGCCTGGTAAAGAGGAATTGGGTATATCTGGATCCAGGAAGGTGGCTTCAGTGGCCAAAGGAAGGCGGGGATGTATCCTTTGAACTTGGCCAGTGGTTCAGTTTTGACTGTTGGATTCCTGCCCAAATACTAAGGGTAGGGTGGTTGGGTCAGTGGGGGAAGCGGAGAGAACGTTTGTGAAACAGAAGGAGGATGTAGTCCTGGTGGCCCTACAGTGACATCCTGGAAAAGTGGCAGCAGTGCCCGGCTGCTGCCATGGTAACAGCTGGGTGTGGCTGCCTCCCATTCAGAGGAGGACCATAACAGACATGGAAGGAACTGCGTGCAATGGACTGTGATGAACTCCTGGGGCTGGCCCTGAGGACTCCCAAGCTGTGCTCATAGGAGGGACCCTGTAAGAGCCTGCCTGAGCCAGTGTGGCAAGAGTTAGGGATGTATGGTTCCATTTATGCTTAACGTGATCAAATAGTGGTTTAAGGTCTCTTTTTTTCCCTCTTGACAGAAGATTTCAAGTTTGCGTGTTTGTGTGTACAGGTGTATGTGTGTGCATGTGTAATGTGCCTGTGTGTGCGCATTTCACTGCTGCGAGGGCAGCTCACAACGTCGTGTCTTGGAGATGAATGCACTACTGAGATTAACGGAGTGCCCGAATGCAGTGAACTCCAGCATTTGCTCATTAATTGAGCAGAAGGTCTCTTTGTTCCAAAAGATGGAGCAGCTCCACACACAATCCCCTCTTGAAAAGCAAAAGGCCAGATCCCCTTTGTGTACTTCAGTGTTACTGGGCACAGCCAGACGTGTGGATGTGTGTTTCAGTAGGTAGCACCAGACTTTGGCATATGGTTCTGTGGGTGTAGGTGGCTGGCTTATATTTACACAAAAAGAAAGCGAAGGTTCCCTAAAAATGTCTACTTAGCAGACTTTTGAAAAAATGGATTCCGGGACATTTCACTTCATAGCAGTCACAAAGGTGTGAATGTAGAAACTACTGGGTGTGAGCTGCTCCAGGCTGATGAGGTGTGGGACCATCTGGGCCCCCGGTTTGTGGTTATTGTCAGACTGGCTCAGCTTTCGCCCACTGCCAGGATTCCCAAGGTGCTAGCATATGAGCTAAACACCCGATGACAGGTAGCAGGGGAAAGACTGGAGAAAGGCCAGCGCGGTTGGGATGGGAGTGGGATGTCTCACTTGTGTCCACATGATTTTAATTTCTGGAGATGAGGATGTATTAGTTGCATTTCCCAAGAGAAGGGGGCACACTGCCATGCCATGCTATGCCCACGCCATGCCACACAGGCCACATGAAAGCACCAGGAAACAGAAGAGTGAGGAGAAAGCTGAGACCAGAGCCTTTCTTGGGATTTTCTCAGGAAAAGCGAGGCAGGGCAGGGTAACGATTAAGTAAAGCATTCAAATGAGCTAGTTTGAATAATTCTGGTGGGCTAGAGGAGTGTCCCTGGTTGACTGGTACCTGGGCCTGGGTTGATGGTGGGCAAGAGAAATAGTGTCCCGGTGTGAGCATTTGATAAGGAGGTGGTTGGCTAGCATAGGAGAGGCATCTTCAGAATAAGCTGTTTCCTCTCTTGAGGAGTTACTTAGCCCTGGGACAGGCAGTCTGCCCCTGGGTCTGTAACATGATTAATACATGGGGTGGGGATGACAACAGGTTCTCAAGGTTGGGTACAACTGAGATACCTGGGAGGCTCAGGTCAGGATAGCAAACATCCTTGAATAAAAAGAAAATCCATTTTTTCCCAATGAAAAACAAGTGACCCCAGCCTGTGCCACTAAGCAGAAACAGGGGAATGACTTGATTGGCAAAAACCAAAATCAAAACCAAAAACCACCACAAACAAAAGGCACAGATATTCATATTTATTTATTTATTTATGAGACAGAGTCTGGCTCTGTTGCCCAGACTGGAGTGCAGTGGTGCAATCTCGGCTCACTGCAACCTCCGCCTCCCGAGTTCAGGTGATTCTTCTGCCTCAGCCTTCCGAGTAACCAGGATTACAGGAGCCTGCCACCACGTCTGGCTAATTTTTGTATTTTTAATAGCCATGTTGGCCAGGCTGGTCTCGAACTCCTGACCTCAGGTGATCCGCCCACCCCTCCCAAAGTGCTGGGAATACAGACGTGAGCCACCGGTGCCCTGGCCTATTCAATGTTTTATACAGTTGTTCCTCAGTACCCATGGGGAATTGGTTCCAGGACCCTGTGGATACTGAAATCTCCATATGCACCAGTCCTTGAGATAAAATGGCATGTATTTACATATAACTTATACGCACATCCTCCCATATTCTTTCAGTCAACTCTAGATTACTTATCATACCTAATACGATATCACTGCTATATAAGTAGTTACATTGTTTCTTATTTGTGTTATTTTTATTATTGTAATGCTGTTTTGTATTTTTTTTTTTCTTTTCCAAGATGGAGTCTCGCTCTGTCGCCCAGGCTGGAGTGCAGTGGCATGATCTCGGCTCACTGCAAGCTCTGCCTCCTGGGTTCATGCCATTCTCCTGCTTCAGCCTCCCGAGTAGCTGGGACTACAGGGACTTGCCACCACACCCGGGTAATTTTTTGTATATTTAGTAGAGACGGGGTTTCACCATATTAGCCAGGATGGTCTTGATCTCCTGACCTCGTGATCTGCCTGCCTCAGCCTCCCAAAGTGCTGGGATTACAGCCGTGAGCCACCGCGCGTCACCGCGCCTGGCCTTTTTTTTTTTTTCAATTATTTTAAATCCATGGTAGGTTGAATCTGTGAGTTCCGACTCAGAGGGCCAACTGTATGTGGATTTCTTTTTCTTCAGCAACTGCATATTTTAACTTTCTGATGCTGATATTCAGAAGTTGTGACATTTAAAAATTACCGTTGTCAGTGGGAACTGGAGCTGTTTGAAGAATATAGAACAGAAGATTATTCTGTTGCATGCAGACTGAGATACCAGAGTCTATCAGATACCCTGGTTCTCTGATGAAAGAAGTATCTTGATTTCTGGAGAACTAGCAGATGACTCTACCATGCTACAGAGGGTCTTCGTGTCAAGTTCATGGTCCCCGACCTCAGAGGAGCCTTGGGCGAGTCCTCAGACCTCTAACATACACCCCGCTGTGCTCTCATTTCTTTCCCATGGTGATTAGTCCAAATCTCTACCTCTCTCCACCCACCGCCTACTTCATCCTTATCCTTTAGGCCGTTCCTTCTCAACAGATGATGTCATCTCTTATTTCACTGAGCAAACTGGGCATCCCAGGAGGAGACTCCATCCACTTCCTGCCCCCTTGCCAAAAACGTATCTTGACTTTTCCTTCCTCTTTACTTCCTGGCTGCCTGCCTTCAAGGAAGTCAGGTCCCTCCCTTTCTCCAGGATTAATTTCTCCAGTTCATTCTTGATCTTGTCCCTGTCTCTCCAGGGAGCTTGCCTCCATGATTAGCTTCATCCTTTGTTCAACTTGTGACAGTGTCCGTCGTGTCAACTTCCTTCATTCAGCTTATAAAGATACCTAAGGCTTCCCATTAAAAAATAAAAAAGGATTTTTTTTTTTTGCCCCTACACCCCTACACCCTCCAAATTCTTTCCTGCTGCCCTCTTACCTCCTATCTAACTTTCTGTAGTCCATACCAGCTATATAATACGGCATATTATATCCTGGACATTTGGCATTCAGAGTATAAATCAGGACTTTTTAGAAATTGCTGGAAACATCAGGATGGCTTTATTCCTACTTTAATATCCAAGAAGATAAAAAAAGCAGAAATGGTATATGTTTTGCTACCATCCTGACACCACATCTGGGGAAGCTCTTGGGGTCAGCTGTCTCACGAGTCAACACTCTTGAGCCAATTGCCAATGGAGCAAGACGGATAGGGAGAAGGTCAGAGAAGGTGGACACAGCTCAGGGTCTAGGCAAGGAGATGAGCAAGTAGGGCTGGGGTGTAAGATCGTGCCAGTTGCTGACATCTTGATTCCATCTTCTGCCTTCTCCATGTCAGCTTGTCCTTGGCACCGGTAGGACCAAGTGAGATGCTCTGCTCTGGCCAATGCTTTTGGCCCAATGTTTCCTCCTCACCCCGGTGCTCTCAGGTTGTCCTCCGTCAGCCTACTGAAGTTGCCCCCGTTAAGGATCCTGTCTTGCACCTCTAATGACCTTGAGCTAGGTGTGGTGGCAGTCTCCTGTAGTCCCAGCTCTTTGGGAGGCTGAGGTGGGAAAATCACTTGAGCCCAGGAATTCAAGGCTGCAGTAAGCTGTGATCATGCCACTGCACTCCAGCCTGGGTAGCAGAGCAAGACCCCTATCTCTTAAAAAAAAAAAAAAAAAAAAGATATTGCCTTAGGAATGTCAACAGTGTTAATAGCCACTTTCTCTTCTGACTTTGGGCACCACCTTCTCCATATTCCCCTGTTGCTTTGAGGTCTTCTATGTGTGGCTTCCTGCTTGCTGGGGACTGCACTAGGTCCTCTGTAGACATGGTGAAGTCCCAGCTCTCCAGGCTCCTGCAGGGTCCATATCATAGGATTGGACTGGCTAGAGACGAGGCGGTTGGGGCTCAGAGAGGCTTCCTTAGCTGCTCATTTATTAGCTAGAAAAATCAGAGGTTAAACTCAGGTCTGGCTCTCTTCAAACCTCCTCCTTTTCCTTGGTGTTGGCACGCTCCTTGGGTAACATCTTCCATGCCTGCAGCACCAATGCCCACCAGAAGTGTGCTTTTGCATCCCAAATCCCATCACATCGCTCAGAATGCCTTCTTGAGCACCAGCCCTGCGTTTTCAACGGCTTGTTAGAAATTTCCAAACTGGGCCAGGCTGCGGTGGCTCACGCCTGTAATCCCACCACTTTGGGAGGCCAAGGCGGGCAGATCACCTGAGGTTGGAAGTTGAAGACCAGCCTGGCCAACATGGTGAAACCCCATCTCTGCTGAAAATACAAAAATTAACCGGGCATGGTGGTGTGTGCCTGTAATCCCAGCTACTCGGGAGGCTGAGGTGGTAGAATTGCTTGAACCTGGGAGGCAGAGCTTGCAGTGAGCTGAGATCACACCATTGTACTCCAGCCTGGGCTCAGAACGGTCGAGGTGGAGTTTGGTTGTGTTTGATGTGCTCAGGGTGGTCTTTACAGAAGAATCAGAATCAGACCGCCTTTCTTGGGAAGGACAGAAGGTTGCCTGGGCGAGTGGAAGGGGAACAGGGAGGCTGATGGGAAAAGGGAGGTCCGGAGGGTAAGGGCACTCCAGACAGGACCCAGCAAACTACAGAGATGCAGATGTGAGGGAGAGCACGAGGTGTGTAAAAAGAGAACGTTTTTGCGTAAAGGTTTAAAAAACTGGCTCATCTCTAAATCTGTGTGGTAGAGGCAGCGATATTATTTTATTTTGTGTGTACAGGGAAGGTCTATTTATAAAGGTGTGATTTCTCTGTTACTTGTTTTATAAGTGGGTTTTAATATGTATTAAGCAAGAAAAAAGAGCCCGTATTGAGTTGTGAGTAAAGTCCCACGGAGGTTCTAGACAAAGTGTGGTTGGTGTTGTTCCGATGCAAAGAACACTCTTTGTTTTTTTTGAAATGGAGTCTTGCTCTGTTGCCCAGGCTGGTGTGCAGTGGCTTGATCTTGGCTCACTGCAACCTCTGCCTTCTGGGTTCAGGTGACTCTCCTGCTTCAGCCTCCAGAGTAGCTGGGATTATAGGGGCCCGCCATCATGCCCGGCTAATTTTTTATATTTTTAATAGAGATGGGATTTCACCATGTTGGCCAGGATGGTCTTGAACTCCTGGTCTGAAGTGATCTGCCTGCCTTGGCCTCCCAAAGTATTGGGATTACAGCCATGAGCCACTATGCCGAGCCTTGGTTTTTTTTTTTTGTTTGGTTTTGTTTTTTTTTTTTTTTTTTTTTGAGACAGCGTCTCGCTGTGTTGCCCAGGATGGAGTGCAGTGGCATGATCTCCGCTCACTGCAACCTCCGTCTCCCAGGTTTAAGCAATTCTCACACCTCAGCCTCCTGAATACCTGGGATTACAGGCACGTGCCGCCACCACGCCCGGCTAATTTTTGTATTTTTAGTAGAGATGGAGTTTCACAATGTTGGCCAGGCTGGTCTCAAACTTCTGACCTCAAAAAGTTTGAGCCACCGCACCCGCTTTCTTTTTCTTTTTTAAAAAAATAATTTCAACGTTTAGTTTAGATTCAGGAGGTGCGTATGCATGTTTGTTATATGAATATATCATGTGATACTCACTGACGGGTATGAATGACCCCACCACCCAGTTAGGTAGCGTGGTACCCAACAGGTAGTTTCTCAGCCCTTCCCCGCTCCTCTCTTCCTCTCTAATATCAACTTTGGCAAATAACTTATGACTGAAAATGTTATGATAGAAATGAGGAGATCTGGGTTCCAGTCCAACCTCCTGCTGTAACTGCTATAGAAAGTTGAGCAGGCCGGGCACGGTGGCTCACGCCTGTGATCCCAGCACTTTGGGAGGCCGAGGCGGGCAAATCACAAGGTCAGGAGATCAAGACCATCCAGGCTAACACGGTGAAACCCCATCTCTACTAAAAAAATACACAAAAAAATTAACTGGGCATAGTGGCAAGTGCCTGTAGTCCCAGCTACTCCAGAGGCTGAGGCAGGAGAATGGCGTGAACCCCGGGGTTGGAGCTTGCAGTGAGCCGAGATCGCGCCACTGCACTCCAGCCTGGGCGACAGAGCGAGACTCCGTCTCAAATATAAAAAAAATAAATAAAAAAAGAGAGATAAACAAACTGGCTCTGCGAGCCTCTGTTTCCTGATTGGTGAGTGAGGACTTTGACATAAATCAACGATTCTTCACCTTGGCAGATACAGCCTTGCTGGGAACCTGTAGAAGCTGAGGATCCTCTTCCCTAACAAAAGTACACAAATAGACAGGTCTTTTTTTCCTTAGGATTTTGGACAGTTCCTGAATGTCTGAAGCCCAACTTAAGAACCCCTGGGCCGGTTCTTCCTTTGTAATTTTCCAATTTGCTTTCCCCAGAGCGTGTTGCATGGAGACCCTTCTGATGGGTGCTAATAATGAGTGGTCAAGTGAGCTTGGAAAATGGGATGCAAGTCAATGTGTTTCTGAAGTGCAAGACCCCTCTAAGGTTAATTTGCTAACAGGCAATGTGACTCTCCCCAGAACAGCATTCTTCATACCTACTGGACCAGTTAGAATTTTCCAGAATGGGTGGGGTGCAATGGCTGACGCCTGTAATCCCAACACTTTGGGAGGCCAAGGTGGGAGGATAGCTTGAGCCCAGGAGGTTGAGGCCGCAGTGAACCATGATTGCCCCACTGCACTCCAGCCTGAGTGACAGAACAAGACCCTGACTCCCAAAAAACAACACAAAAAGACTTTTCCAGAATGCACTCTGAGGCAACCTGCTCTTAGGAAATGGTTCTCTGAGATTATTTCTATTGTCTGAGAGGTATGGTTTTGAGATACCTCTGTTTAGCTTTGGGATTCCATTTGAATATGGATGTTGTTGGTTAATCTTTATATCCTGTGAGATGACCAGGCTTGGTTCCCGTGCCTTGGAGGGAGTGGAAACATCCCTGGTCATAGTATAAGATCTGGAACCTTCTCTGGCCAGCATCCTTGTTTGGCTGGGGAGATACAGTCATGGGTCAATGTGGGGCAGATAAAAGTAATCTCTACCCATCCAATTGGAATTTGCCACCCTGGCAGCTTGGGGTGAAGACCTCACCCATATAATGCCACCGTGCTGGGGTCCTTTGCCCTCTGGTATTTGGTATGCACCTATCATCACCCCCACAGCATGCCCATCTCCTCTCTTACCGACTGGTGGTCACCCCATGGGCTGTGGATACTTTCTCAGAATCCTCCTAAAGAGACCCGTCCACCTCGATGGCCTGCATGACCTGTTTTCATGGAGAACCAGCCTGGCAAGCCGGGGGTCTCTGGACAGTTCTCCCGCCCTTGGCAGAGATGGCACGGTAGTGTCCCATTGTGAATCACACAGCGTCTTGGTCCGATGCAGCTGTGTTGTTTTGGCCCCGAAGTGGCCAGCCTGGTCCTGTGTGTGTGGCTAGCAGGTTGCAACAGTGATTTGAAGGAGGCTGTAAGACTTTACCTACCCCCAGAATCTCTCTCCCAGGTTTGCTCCCTGCCACCAAAAGAACACTGATAAAATATACTTTATCTGAGAAACAGTGGAGGCCCCCAGGCTCATCCCATTCACACCTGTGGATTTATTAGGTTGGCTGGTTAATATCCTAGGAGGCAGAGAGCACCTGGCCTGGACACTGGCTAAGGAAGCCTTGAGTTCCAATGAGGACAGCCACTGAAGGGATGGGCCCTGGATGCCAGAACATAGCCTGATGTCTCCCCTGTGGCACATACAGAATAAAGGGACATTCAGTGAGAAAGAGGAACTAAGGCCTACATCATAGAAGGCTTCGAGTGCTGCCATGAGAAGACAAGAGCCAAGCTGTAAATAAACGATTTATCTCCTCTCCTCTGTGCTGCCACGCCTGTGCCCTGCCCCCACTGACCTCAACACACTCTACCCCTTGCCACGTCCAGGAACGACCTGTCTCCTCCTTCCACTTCTCCCCTACGCCCCGCTTTGGTGACTGCCCCATGCTGTATGCCTCAGTCTCTGGCGTGGGACATGGGTGCAGACTGTTCTGTGCAGAGTTCTGTGGGTTTCATGTGTCACGTGGTTGTTGGCTTTATCCACAGTAGGAGGTTCTGCCTGGACCCATTTCAGGGGAACAGAACTGGAGCACCTGAGTGGAGTGGGACGGAGGTGGGCTGGGGTAAGGAGCAGTTGGCTCTGTTTGTTGTTTCTGGGGAGGAAAGGGAGAAAGGATGGCTATTTCCGAACTTTCCTGAGGCAGGAAGATCTTTCAGGTTCCCACTTCAGTTTTGCCGGCTCCACGTGGGCAGGAGGTCTCATGCCATCTTCCTGACTCACTCATTTCTTTTTGTTTGTCTGTTTGAGATGGAGTCTCGCTCTGTCCCCCAGGCTGGAGTGCCGTGGCGTGATCTCGGCTCACTGCAACCTCCACCTCCAGGGTTCAAGTGATTCTCATGTCTCAGCCTCCCGAGTAGCTGGGATTACAGGCACGTGCCACTGTGCCTGGCTAATTTTTGTATTTTTAGTAGAGACAGGGTTGCATCATGTTGGCCAGGCTGGTCTCGAACTCCTGAGCTCAAATGATGCACCCGCCTCGGCCTCCCAAAGTGCAGAGGTTACAGTTGTGAGCCCCTGAGCCCAGCGCCTGATTCACTCATTTCTGACAGCATTTTCCTTGTGCTCCATGGCAGGATAGGAAGAGATATGAGCAGGAGGGACTTGCTGCCTGAGAACATGGGAAGTATCTCACTGCCTCCTAAATGCCAGCTCTCTCTTCCCACTTCTCCCCTCTGGTGATTGTAGGACTTTAATCCGCTCATCTTCCTTCTTCTCGGATGGTCAGTACCTTATGCTTTGGTGGAATTGGCTGTCAGAGCCTTCCAGGCAGGAGCAGGTGCTTTGATTAGGCAGCCCTGATCTCCGGCGCAAGAACTGGCCCAGGGCATCGCTGGCAGGATTTGTGACTTGAAGGGTGGTCTCCATGTACTCATACACTTTAACAAGGCAGGTTTCCAGGCGCGTGTAAGCGGGTGGAAGATAAGACACATCGTAGTGATCTATAAGGTTTGCTGTCCAGGGGTAGCATTATGTGAAACCTAAGTGAATTTTGATTTTGGGTCTTTAATGGGATTTGATTAAGGAAATTCCGCCAGTGGATGTTATACTGATTTATCCATTAAAACCCTGTTTCATTAAACAAGATCTGTTTCAGATGAGTTGCCTTCTGTCATCAGTTGGAGTCAGGAAGGTTCAGTGTGTATCTCCCGCAGCACAGCAGGCCAGCTGAGATACCCTTGGCGGAGGCATCATTCCAGCTGCTGGGCCAGGAGCTGCCTGCATCCACCTCCCCAGCTCTCTGTGCCAGCACTCATCCACTTTTTCCAACTATGTGCGTAGACCCAGCCAAGCCCTGAGCCCCATTCTGGTTTTGGGTAGGAGGGAAGCCCGGGAGGAAATGCTGCCTGCAAAGGCACAGGTGTCCTTCTCACCTGTGGTGCCCACGTCTCTCAACCCTGACTATTTTAGACTCCTTGGCCTGGCTTCCTTGCCATTTGTGGCTCAGACCTCTGGCTGACTTCCTCCCCTTCTCCCGTGGACTCCTGAATGGGGTCTGGTCACCTGACCGCAGCCAGTTTCTTATCTGCTTTGCTTTGCCATCATGGACCCCCTGGGATCTCTCCCATGAGACTGGTAGGAACTTTTTAGGTATTGTCTAACCAGACTCCTCGTTCTGGCCCTTTTGCTCTACTCTAGCTTGTTGTGAACCTAAAAGAGCATCAAGAGTTGGTCCTCCTTAGACGGGCGCGGTGGCTCACGCTTGTAATCCCAGCACTTTGGGGGGCCGAGGCAGGGGGATCAGGAAGTCAGGAGATCGAGACCATCCTGGCTAACACGGTGAAACCCCGTCTCTACTAAAAATACAAAAAACTAGCCGGGCGACCTGGCGGGCGCCTGTAGTCCCAGCTACTCGGGAGGCTGAGGCAGGAGAATGGCGTGAACCCGGGAGGCAGAGCTTGCAGTGAGCTGAGATCCGGCCACTGCACTCCAGCCTGGGCGACAGAGCGAGACTCCGTCTCAAAAAAAAAAAAACTACGAAAACAAAAACCACAAACAAACAAAAATGTGAGAAGGACATGAGATTTAGGAGGGGTCAGGAGCGGAATGGTATGGTTTGGCTCTGTGTTCCCACGCAAATCTCATGTCGAATTACCATCTTTGGTGTTGGCAGAGGGGCCTGGTGGGAAGGGACTGGATCATGGGAGTGACTTGCCCCTTGCTGTTCTCATGATAGTGAAGGAGTTCTCACAAGATCTGGCTGTTCACTGTCTCTCTCTCCTGCTGCCATGTAGGACCTGCCTGCTTTCCCTTCGTCTTCCACCATGATTCTAAGT
>NW_016807991.1:1063043-1072794 GCF_001698545.2 Rhinopithecus bieti | reverse complement strand
AAAACTAGCCGGGCGAGGTGGCGGGCGCCTGTAGTCCCAGCTACTCGGGAGGCTGAGGCAGGAGAATGGCGTGAACCCGGGAGGCGGAGCTTGCAGTGAGCTGAGATCCGGCCACTGCACTCCAGCCTGGGCAACAGAGCAAGACTCCGTGTCAAAAAAAAAAAAAGAGTTGGTCCTCCTCAGACAGGCGCGGTCGCTCACGCCTGTAATCCCAGCACTTTGGGAGGCCGAGGCGGGGGGGATCAGGAAGTCAGGAGATCGAGACCATCCTGGCTGACGTGGTGAAACCCCGTCTCTACTAAAAATACAAAAAATTAGCTGGGCGTGGTGGCGAGTGCCTGTAGTCCCAGCTACTCGGGAGGCTGAGGCAGGAGAATGGCATGAACCCGGGAGGTGGAGCTTGCAGTGAGCCGAGATCGCGCCACTGCACTCCAGCCTGGGAGACAAAGCGAGACTCCACCTGAAAAATTAAAAAAAAGAGTTGAGTTCTTGTTCACGCCAAGAATGGCAGTTGCAGGGGTCAGGGTTGACACTCGATGTTGGGTAAAACCCACAAGGTTAAGGCTGCAGTGAGCTGAGATTGCGCCACTGCACTCCAGCCTGCAGTGAGCTGAGATTGCGCCACTGCACTCCAGCCTGCAGTGAGCTGAGATTGCGCCACTGCACTCCAGCCTGGGTGACCAAGAGAGACCCTGTCGTCTTCTTTTTTTTTTTTTTTGAGACAGAGTCTTGCTCTGTCACCCAGGCTGGAGGGCAGTGGTGCGATCTCAGCTTACTGCAACCTCCGTCTCCCAGGTTCAAGCAGTTCTTCTGCCTCAGCCTCCCAAAGTGCTGGGATTACAGGCATGTGCCACCACACCTGGCTAATTTTTTGTGTATTTAGTAGAGATGGGGTTTTACCATGTTGGCCAGGTGGGTCTGGAACTCCTGCCTTGAGGTGATCTGCTGGCCTCGGACTCCCAAAGTGCTGGGATTATAGGTGTGAGCCACTGCGCCTGGCCTAGACACTATCTTAAAAAAATAAAAATGAATGAATGAATGAATGAAGGAAGGAAGGAAGGGAGGAAGGAAACAGAATCAATCCAGCCACAAAGCACTGATATTTTTGTACTGGTATTCCCTAGTCATACTCATTCTCCCGGGGCATCGTGGTCTGTGCTGTCCTTTCTTGAGTAAAGAAATCCTGGCTGATGGGACTGGTGAGCTTTTCCAGGAGGGGGAAAGGTTCTGTAATGCAGCCGTGCCCTCCTGCCCACCTTCAGGGCCCACATTTGTGAGAGAATCACTTATATCACAAGGCTTTTCATGCCTATGAAATAATTCTCACTCTGAGATCCTGAATCCCTGGGCCCATCAGTGCCACCTGAGAACGAAAGAAAGAAACTGAGGCCCAGTTACAGCCCAGAGGGTTCCTCAGGCCAACTCAGGACTCCCTCAGTGGCAAAGGCCTGGGGTGCTCTGGGATCTTCCTTGTTGCTGCAAGGTGAGCCCTCCCTTCCCCAGATTCCTCAGAGTGGCCCTGCACCTGCTCAGAGTGACTGTCTCTGGGTGACAGACTCTTGCAGTGAGGACCAGAGTGAAGCTGATAGGATTTGCTTTGTCACCACCAAAGGATGTCTGTGACCGCTCTTCCTTATTTTGGACACTGTATGGGGAAGGTTCAATGGAGACTGAATGTGTTGGGTTCCCTTGCCTGAAATGCCCTTCCCCTTTATTCTTGGAACATCATCCCCAGGCTTCCAACACTAGGCTTGTTTTTTTTTTTTTTTTTTTTTTTTGAGACGGAGTCTCGCCCTGTCACCCAGGCTGGAGTGCAGTGGCCGATCTCAGCTCACTGCAAGCTCCAGGTTTACGCCATTCTCCTGCCTCAGCCTCCCGAGTAACTGGGACTACAGGCACCCGCCACATCGCCCGGCTAGTTTTTTGTATTTTTTTTAGTAGAGATGGGGTTTCACTGTGTTAGCCAGGATGGTCTCGATCTCCTGACCTCGTGATCCACCCGTCTCGGCCTCCCAAAGTGCTGGGATTACAGGCTTGAGCCACCGCGCCCGGCCTTTTTTTTTTTTTTAAGAGACAGAGTCTCACTGTGTTGTTCAGGCTGGTCTCGAACTCCTGGGCTCACGTGTGCCTCCTTCCTCAGCCTCCCGAGTAGCTGGGACTGCGGGTGTGTGCCACCGCGCCCGGCTTGGGCTCACCTCTTTTGAGGGAGTGTCCTCTGTCACTGCACCTTCTGTGTCATCTTCCTCTCCCTAGCAGTCATGACTACTGAGAAGGGAAGCCCTAGCTGTGTTTTCATCTTGGGGTCCCATATACACAGCACAGTGCCTGGCCTGTGTGGAGTGAGCGACCAGCATCTGTTCCCATCATCAGCACTATCAGAGTTTTAGCAGAGGATGCAGAGTATTTTTCCTGCCCAGGAGCTCATTGGCTCCTGTTATGCATATAGCAGGGGTGAGAGGGAGGTGGGGCATGGTTTTAGAGCCAGGGCAGCCGAGTTTTCCGGTTCTGGGAGGAGGCTGGTTATTGAGACCTCGGGATATTTTGTCTCCCAATCCTCTAGGCAGGCAGACCTTCCTAGACAAATAAAAAGACCAATCAAGCCCAATTACTTTGAAAAATTCACATTGGTTTCCTCCATTATCTTCTCTCTCCGCCTTCCCCTTCAAATTTAATGAACAAAAATAGGAAGATAAATGACCTGGTGCTCATGGGCTGTGAGACCTTGTGTCTGCTCATTACCTGGGGGCTTGACTGCCCCTCTGTGCTATAGGGCTGGCTGGGGCCTCTACAGCCACAGTCCAGTAAATAAACCTTTGAGAGAGTCGCAGTGGCTGGAGCTATTGCAAGGGGT
The DNA here is from genome assembly GCF_001698545.2 of Rhinopithecus bieti. Taxonomy (NCBI): domain Eukaryota; kingdom Metazoa; phylum Chordata; class Mammalia; order Primates; family Cercopithecidae; genus Rhinopithecus; species Rhinopithecus bieti. The sequence goes on along the minus strand of NW_016807991.1, from coordinate 1,069,943 downwards.
CATTACAGAGCATGAGCAACTTTGATTATTTTTCTGATGTCTGAATAGGGGTGTCTTAGAAACTAGCGAGTATTATAGATGGAGTTGTGCTCAGAGAGACCTAGCATCAGGGGCTGCAACCGGCTTTTGTTGTCGAAGATCCATCCAAGAAGAAGAACTTGTTTTTCCTTTGGCCCTTTCTTGTTTATTTTGATGGAATTTCTTTCTTTCTTTCTTTCTTTTTTTTTGAGACAGAGTCTTGCTCTGTTGCCCAGGCTGGAGTGCAGTGGCCTGATCTTGGATCACTGCAACCTCTGCCTCCGAGGTTCAAGCAATTCTCCTGCTTCAGTTTCCCAAGTAGCTGGGCTTACAGGTTCCCACCACCACGCCCGGCTAATTTTTTGTATTTTTAGTAGTGATGGAGTTTTATCATGTTGGTCAGGCTGGTCTCAACTCCTGACCTCAGGTGATCCACTTACCTCGGCCTCCCAAAGTGCTGGGATTACAGACATGAGCCACCGAGCCCGGCTTATTTCTATGGAATTTCTTAATGACATTTTTTTCTAACTACAATTTATCATCTTTGACTAAGAAGAAAAAAAAACCAAAATATTTCTGAGTTTTCCCTATTTGTAAGGCAAGACCCACCCTGTAATGGCTCTATAATGGGTGAGGGGATCACTGCTGGGAAAAGGCCTTGGGACTGAGTGTTCCTCCTGAGCAAAGGGGTGCCCACTGGAAGAAAATGGTTGTTAAGCTAATTATACACCTGGTTTACCTCCACCAGCTGCGTGTTAAGCCTATTGTTTCCCTTGCTGATTTTCAAAGTATGTCTGGTTATTCTATCTATAGATACTTGCTCTTGGCATGCCTGTATGAACCAGCCTTCTCTTTGTTCATTTGTTTATTCATTTATTCTTTGCTTAGCAACTGCATTCATTTCCTGTGGAGTAGTTTGCTGCTAACAAATTACTACAAACTTGGAAGACTTAAAACCATAGAGATTTATTTTCTCAGTTAGGGAGACCATCAGTCTGAACTCAGGGTGTCGGTAGGGCCACCCATGCTCCCTCTGAAGGCTCAAGCAGAGAATCCTTACCTGCCTCTTCCTAGTGTCTGGTGGCTCCCAGCTATTTTTAGCATTCCTTGGCTTGTAGTCGCATCACTCCAGTGATGCTTCTGCTTCTGATGTCACCTGGCCTCTGTGTATCCTCTCTTCTTCTTCTTCTTCTTTTTTTTTTTTTTTTTTGAGATGGAGTTTCTCTCTTATTGCCCAGGCTGGAGTGCAATACGATCTCAGATCACTGCAAACTCCACCTCCCGGGTTTAAGCGATTATCCTGCCTCAGGCTCCGGAGTAGCTGGGATTACAGGCATGTGCCACCACGCCTGGCTAATTTAGTATTTTTAGTAGAGACGGGGGTTCACCGTGTTGGCCAGGCTGGTCTTGAACTCTCGACCTCAGGTGATCCAACCGCCTCGGTCTTTCAAAGTGCTGAGATTACAGGCATGAGCTACTGTGCCCGACCTCTCTTCTTCTTATAAGGACACCATTACTGGCTTTGAGGCCCACCCCAATCCAAGATGGCCTTATTTTTATGACCTCTACAACAACCCTGTTTCCTGCTCCCCACGGAGGCCCTAGCTGTGTCTTTATCTCAGGGTTCTATGCACACAACACAGTGCCAACATATGTTGGGTGAGCCACCAGCATCTGTTCCCATAACCAGCCCTGTTAAAAGTCTTAGCAGTGTTGATGAGCAGAATTCAGAATCTTGGAGGGGACCCTATTCAACTCACTGCCACTGGTGTTTATGCAAAAGCTTAATGGGTGTTAGGCCTTGTGCTGTCTGCTGGGAATATATTTAATACTGGTGTGCACTGGCAGACATGGCCCTGCCTTCCTAGAACTTGCAGTCTGGCGGGGAAGACAGTGGTGAAGTCCTCACACAAATATCCAGTTGCAGTCCAAACCTGAGCCTCTCTCCTGTGGTCTGCCTTCCTAGCCCTCCCATCCCGGTGGGTGTTTTCATCTGTACCATACCCATGTCTCCAGTTCTTATGTTCAGAGACAGGCGACACCTGATTTTGTATCTTTGCTCAGAACTCAAGAGGGCAGGGCTCTGTCACCAGTCCCTACCTTCCGCCCACAACCCATGCCTCTATTTGTCTTAGGATTTAAGGCTGAGCCACACACTGACTGTCTCCAGGATGCAGTGGGCCTTCACCTCAGCAGGGGCCTGGGGGTCAATGAGCAAAGCCCTTTTCCTGGAGTGGAGATGTCCGTCACTTCCCATGTGGTCCAGCTCCCGCAGTTCAGGCCTCTGCGTTGGAATTCCAGCTGCCGAGACCACCTCATTGCCTTTCGGCTTTCGTTTTCATAAATCTACTAGGATTTATGAATCTCTCTGACTTCACTTGGACCCAGTTTTTCAGTTCATCAGCATTGCTGAAAATCTGATGGATTTCCTCAGCATTGCGACCTCCTGCAGCATAATCCTTCTGGAGGGCAGCATTGTGTTTTTTTTGTTTTTTTCTTGTTTGTTTTTTTTCCCTCTAATAGGCACAGGCATGCAGGTGACCTTTTGAAGCCTGGATTTTGTTTAAGAAAAGGAAGATGCTAAAAACAAGGGCCCTCACTGTGCTGTCGCTTGTGAGATGCTGAACTCTGTAATTGCTGCCATTCCGTGATTAGTGTCTGACTCGGAGCACAGTGACTCGGAGACATCTGCAGCACGGATGCCATTGTTTGTTGTTGTTGCATTAATAACTGCAGATGCTGATGAGGTGCTCACCCATTAATTGTTCCTAGTTACTTACCACTATTTTCTCTGCCCTGGAGGGCCACACCTGCCCCCTCACAAACCCCTTTGTCCCCACTCTTTCCCTCTTATAGTGAGGTCTCCACCCCGCAGTCAGAGTGACTGTAAAAGTGCAGATCAGATGGTGTCAGAGCCTAGTCCAAGGACCTAACTATAGACTTCCAGGATCAGGGTCCTGGCTGCCCCTCTGGCCTCGTTTACTGTCACCCCTGGCCCACCTCCTTCTTTCCTCTTTCTCTTCCTCACTGGCCTCCTTGAAGATCTTCATGCATCCTCATAATCCTGGCACCCTCCTTCTCAGAACCCTTATGCCTACCCTTCCTTCCCTCCAGGTATCCCCATGGCTTGTTCCTCCTTTGTTGACATCCTTGCTTAAATGGTATCTCTCCTTCTCCCAAAGGCCACTTTCCATCTCCTTGCCCTGCTGTCTGTCTGTCTTTCTTTCCCTTTCTTTCTTCCCTCCTTCCTTCCTTCCTTCCTTCCTTCCTTCCTTCCTTCCTTCCTTCCTTCCTCCTCTCTCTCTCTCTCTTTCTTTTCTTTCTTTCTTTCTTTTTTTTTTTTTTTGAGACAGAGTCTTGCTCTGTTGCCCAGGCTGGAGTATAGTGGTGTGATCTCAGCTCACTGCAACCTCTACCTCCGAGGCTCATGCAATTCTCCTGCCTCAGCCTCCCAGGTAGCTGGGATTACAGGCACCTGCCACCACGCCCAGCTAACTTTTGTATTTTTAGGAGAGACGGGGTTTTGCCACGTTGGCCAGGCTTATCTCGAACTCCTGACCTCAAGTGATCCACCCACTTCAGCCTCCCAAAGTGCTGGGATTACAGGCGTGAGCCACCGTGCCTGGCCCCTGCTGTCTTTCTCTCCCTCAGCATTCTGCTACATGAGTTTTTCCTTGTTGCCATCTCCTTTCCCCAGTTCGTTGGTTAGCCCATCGCTGTAATCCTGATGATGAGAATAGCAGTTTATAAGTGGTGAATGTGGCTGAAGAAGGATTGTGGTATTAAAGTAATGAGGGGAAATGAGAGAGGCCGTCAAGTCTATCAGACCCTTGCCTCTCCATAAGATTCCTTCGTCCTCTCCTCAAATTATGATGAAACACAAAGAAAATGGGACTTCAGAGGGTTAAAAAAAAAAACAGTGTAAATAATGATGACTGTTGGTTTCAGGATGGGGAAGTTAAAGTGGGCTTCAGTCTGTAGCTTGGGTTTGGGAGGTGGACTCCATAGGACCTTTTTTCTCACCCTCTATTTCCACCGCAGCAAGAGTGGTGGCAGGGCAGGGGAAAGGTGGGGTAGAGCGGGGGCTTGGGGTGGGGGGTGCTGCTGGGGAAATGGAGCTGCCCTTTTACCGAGCCTGGAGACCCGAGCAGGATCTATCCCCAGGCACTCTGTAGCACAGCACAGCTAATGTCCACCTCTGAAAGTCATCACATTTTCTTTTGTTCCCGTTTGGGTTTATTAAGAGCCATTGGCGTTCCTGCATAAAGCTTAGGAAGAGTGCAGCCCAATTACTTGGGCTGATGGGGGTCAGTCAAGTGGCTTTTACTTAAACAGTTCTGAACACTTGGCACCCACTTCAGGTTGAGTCATGCATAACCCCTGAAGGGTCACCTCCTGCTCCAGCAAGAGCATTTGTTCCTCTTGGCAGTCGCCTCCCTGAGCAGCTGCTGCAGGGGAAACAGTGAGGGGTCTGAAGTCAGGAGACATGGGTTCTTGACCTGGTTGTGCTGCTGCAGAAAAGAAAGGAGAACCAGGGTGGTGTTATGTATGTGCATGTACGTGCACATGTGTGTACATTTTGCATAATGTATGAATATATGAGTGTCTACGTGAGTGTATGTGCACAATGTGCATGTATACATGTGTGTGCATGCATATATGTGTGCATGCCCATGTATGCACTGTGTATATATGCATGTGCTTGCACGTGTATATGACTGTGTGTGTGTCTTTTTTTCTCTGACAAGCTGAAGAGTTTTCAGTGAAATCAGAATCCCTGCCTCTGTGTCACAGCAGAAGGTTTTCACCATTTGTTTCACTAAGATTCTTGGGTCTGGTCCTGTTCAGGGGAGAAGCCCAGAAATTCATGCCTTCCCTCCTTTGGGGACCAGCTGGGGGCTGTTCCAAAGTGCTAACGTGGTCAACAATACATTTTCTCCCCAGTAGCAGTGGTATAGCTGAGTGGATTCGCTGGGAGTGTCCAGATCAGTTCTCTGTGTTGCTCATGAGCTCAGATGCTCCAGCCCCTGGAGGAACTCCCAGTGTATCCTTATGTCTTTGGGGGCGGCCAGTTGAAAAACAAGCATTTCCTTCCACCTGGCTATGTGCGCAGGCATCTTTCCACCATCTGTCCACTGGAACTGGTCTTAGTAAGGTGGCCCCCAAATTGCCAGATGCACCAGACAGTTTTTGGTGCCTTATTAGATTCCTGCTGCATTCAATTCACTTGGCTCTTCCCCCCTTCTCTTCATCCTGGGCTTTACTGGGACCACTGTGTTCCTATTTCTCTCTGGGATTTTGCAGACTCTCCTATGCTTCTGTGGATCCTGTTCCCCCAGTCGTCCTGTACCTGTTGCTTTTACCCCTTTCTTCCGGTATCACCCTCCACCCCTCTTCTCTTGGGTAATCTTTTCTCTGCCAGATACTTTACCCTCTGTATAGCACTGACTCCCAACTCTGGGTGAGCCTGTTGACATCACCAGGATATTAGACTTTCTTCAAACTCAGCACGTCCCAAACTCAACCCGTCAGCTCCTCCTAAACCCATTGCCTCTCTGGCATTTCTTCTGAATTAGGGGTACCAACGTTCAACTATTTATCTCAAGCCCCAAACACTTGGCTCTTCTGTACAGTAGAAGTTTCTGTGGTAATAGAAAAGTTCTGTTTGTACCATCCAGTATGGATGCCACTAGCTTCACGTGGCTATCAAGCCCTCGAAGTGTGGCTAGTGCAGCTGAGTTCATTTCAATTTTATTGAGTTTTAATGAGGTTATATTAGATGGCTGTATGTGGCTTGTGGTTCTCATATTAGACAGCACAGTGCAGATGGCTTCCTTTTCCCACCTCCGATGTCCAGCAGGTCATTGTCTGGCCCCATTGAGGCCCTCTCAATTCAAGCCTTCGTCATCTCTCCCATGAATTACCATGGGAGCTCCCAAGTTGGTTTCCGTGCTTCCTAGTCCTTTCTAAATTTATGTTGTTGGAGTGCTCCCACTCACCCTTGAGGACTTTTCTGTTTATTTTTGTTTTTTTTGTTTTTTTTTTTGAGACAGAGTCTCACTGTGTTACCCAGGCTGGAGTGCAGTGGCACGATCTTGGCTCACTGCAACCTCCACTTCCCGGATTCATGCGATTCTCCTGCCTCAGCCTCCCGAGTGGCTGGGATTATAGGTATCCACCACCACACCCAGCTAATTTTTGTATTTTTAGTAGAGACTGGGTTTCACCATGTTGGCTGGGCTGGTCTTGAACTCCTGAGACCTCAGGTGATCCGCCTGCCTCTGCCTCCCTAGGTGCTGGGATTACAGGTGTGAGCCACCACAGCTGGCCATGAGGACTTTTCTTAAGCGTCATTTCCCACGTCCCTTTCCCACACTCCCTGAAACAGGCAGAATTGAGCATTTTCTCATCTGTGTTTCCCTTCCTACTTCTGTTGTTACGATGAACAAATGTGTTATAAATATTATCAAAAATAGATGTGCGTCCCCCTCTGTGAACTCTTCAAGGAAGAACAGTCTTGGTCTTTCCTCATCCTTCAGTAAGCTGTTAGAGTACAGTACTAACAAATGTTTATTGAGTGAATAAAGGATTAATGTAGGCCGGGTGGGGTGGCTCATGCCCGTAATCCTAGCACTTTCGGAGGCCGAGGTGGGCAGATCACTTGAGGTCAGGAGTTCAAGGCCAGCCCGGCCAACATGGTGAAACCCCATCTCTAGTTAAAAATACAAAAATTACTGAGTGTGGTGGCAGGCATCTGTAATCCCAGTTACTTGGGAGGTTGAGGCACGAGAATCGCTTGAACCTGGGAGGCGGAGGTTGCAGTGAGCCGAGATTGCGCCACTGGAATCCAGCCTGGGTGACAGAGCAAGACTCTGTCTCAAA
>NW_016807991.1:1060093-1061560 GCF_001698545.2 Rhinopithecus bieti | reverse complement strand
AAAAAAAAAAAAAAAAAGATTAAAAATAATCTTTAATAGGGCCTCGGGATTACGTGTACTTTATTAAGCAGTAATTCTTTCAAAATTGGCCATTTGTGTATGATCTGTATGAGCAATTTTCATTTAACTACAGTATTTGGTTAAATAAAATACCCCTTTCCAACTATTCTTCATGGAGAAGGAGTTTACTGAACATTCTCAACTGGGGTTTTGCTGAAAGTAATGGAATTTTCTTTCCTTGGACTTAAAGAATAGAAAGTTGAAAATCGAAAAAGAGGAAAATAGAGATAGAGAAGTCACTATGGATGGTGGAGAACTGGCAGCCCAGATGTTTGCCTCCCCTTGGGGTAAGGGTGGCAGAGGCTCTTCTTGATATAAACAACCTGTTTAGAAGGGTCTTCATTCCATTTAGTGGGATTTTGTTTTTTATTGACAGAGTGTTTGCTCCTGTTGCCTAGGCTGGAATGCAATGGCACTATCTCAGCTCACTGCAACCTCCGCCTCCTGGGTTCAAGCAATTCTCCTGCCTCAGCCTCCCAAGTAGCTGATTACAGGCACACACCAGCACGCCCAGCTGATTTTTTTTTTTTCAGTAGAGACGAAGTTTCACCATGTTGGCCAGGCTGGTCTCAAACTCTTGACCTCAGGTGATCCGCCTGCCTCGGCCTCCCAAATTGCTGGGATTACAGGTGTGAGCCACCACACCTGGTCATTTATTGGGTTTTCAAAGCAGGATAGGACTGTTTTCTTCTTCCTGTGCACTGACATCTCAGGAATGATTTTCCAAGCTGGCTTCTCCCATCGCACCACCCCCACTGCCTCCCAGCCTTCCCTGCCCCCTGCCTGTTCTGTCACATCCCATCTCATCCCTATCAGTGCAACTAGCACCCACCAATGTGACTAGCAATATCTACCTTGAAATAGCCAAAGAAACATTCTTCTGTTTTAAGTTAATCAATGAAGCAAATCAGTCTCTGCATTAGATTCTGAGGAAACAGTGGAGAGGAGGATGAATGCTGCCCCACCTTCACAGCACCATCCTGGTCAGTTCCTGCTGCTTATAGGATCACATAGAAAGATAGCTTCCCAGCCCACCTTCAGCCCACCACCCCTGGATGCATCTTCCGCAGCACCATCTCTCCAGGTCCACGCTGAAATTGGCCACTCCATTGGAGGTGTTTCTTCCACTGCCTGGCAATCTCCCAGGTCTTATTCAGTACTTAGCTTAAATGTTTCTAACTCTTTTTTTTTTTTTTTTTTTGAGACAGACTCTCGCTCTGTCACTCAGGCTGTAGTGCAGTGGCATGATCTCAGCTCACTGCAACTTCTGCCTGTCAGGTTCAATTGATTCTCCTGCCTCAGCCTCCCAAGTAGCTGGAAATACAGGTGTGTGCCACCATACCCGCCTAATTTTGTGTGTGTGTGTGTGTGTGTGTGTGTGTGTGTGTGTGTGTATATATATATATA
>NW_016807991.1:1018895-1059708 GCF_001698545.2 Rhinopithecus bieti | reverse complement strand
CTAATCTGTATAGAAGGCAAGCCTATATTTAGAATCGGTCATTGGATATAGGAATAAAGATATTAAAATGGTCTAGAGACTTCTCAACAGCTAGATGTTTCATCTTACCATTTTTGTTCTTTATTTGTTTTATTTTCTTGAGATAAGGTCTCAATCTGTTGCCCAGGCTGGAGTGCAGATGCAAGTTCTTGGCTCACTGCAACCTCTGCCTCCTGGGCTCAAGCAGTTCTCGTGCCTCAGCCTACAGAGTAGCTGGGATTACAGACACGCGCCACCACACACAGCTGACTTTTGTGTTTTTAGTAGAGACGGGAGTTTCTCAATGTTGATCAGGCTGGTCTTGAACTCCTGACCTCAAGTGATTCGCCCACCTTAGCCTCCCAGAGTCCTGGGATTACAGGTGTGAGCCACCATGCCCAGCCTCCTCTGTAATTTTTTCCCATCTATTTATCATGAGCATTGGTTATTTTGCATTGTACTTTATCAGTTTACATACTGATCACACTCACAGCTTGATTCTTCAAGTTCAGATGCCATATAGCACCTGTCTGTATATCCCTAGCACCTGGTACAAACAGTGCCTGGTATATGGCAGACATCGAGGAAATATCTAAAAGGAAAACAGTATTTTTATTGGGGTGGTAAGTGCCTTAGTAGCCTAAGAGAACTCACTGACTTTCTCTCCAACAATGGGACTTATGCAGCCTTCTTGGTGTCTTTAGGCCTCTTCTTCCTAGGACCCTGTTAGAATAGTGACATTATCATGGTCTAGAAACAGATCTTCTTTTAAACTTGTTCTAACCTTTATTTTTCTGTTGTTGTGTGTTTTGGGTTTTGATAGCAAATTAAGGCCCTCCCCAACCCCCTATTTTTTTAAAACCCTAAATTTGGCCTGCAAACTTGGGAAGAGCATAGGTTTTCCAACATAGGATTCTCAGGTGATTTAGCCGGAATGAGATTTAAAGAACAAATTGTACAGTATAGGTAGCTAAGGAACTTACTGTTATATTGAGCTTCTGTGGTCTGTGGTCTTTTTTTTTTTTTTAACCCTGAGATGGAGTCTTGCTCTGTTGCCCAGGCTGGAGTGCAGCAGTACAATCTTGGGTCACTGCAACCTCCATCCCCGGGTTCAAACGATTCTCCTGTCTCAGCCTCCCAAGTAGCTGGGATTATAGGCATGTGCCACCACGCTTGGCTAATTTTTGTATTTTTAGCAGAGACAGGGTTTCACCATGTTGGCCAAGCTGGTCTCGAACTCTTGACCTCGCAATCTGCCTGCCTCAGCCTCCCAAAGTGCTGGGATTACAGGCATGAACCACCGCCCCTGGCCCCTGGTCCATATGTTTTCATTCGATAGTATTGGGCTTCATTTCCCTTTTTTTTTTCTCTTCTTTTTGGGGGAAATGGGTAGGGGGTATTGTTTAGTTAGAACTTAGTATGAATGATCCTTTTTGACAAGGGAACAAAAGCCCTCATTCTGATTGGCACAGTATTTGAAATCAAAGTCATAGCTATCATTACGAAGACCTCATTTCCTGATGATTGATTTAACATAATTGCCTGTTGGAGAACCTACCCTGGAAAATACGTCGATGCTGGCAATGAGTGACGAGCTACACTCATTCCCTTCCCTCACTCCCTCCAGTTTGTCTTTTGGATCCAACAAGTCAGTTGGAGGAAGGAGTTATGCGGGAAATGGCCATCAAATCTGAACAGTGTCTCACCACTCTCTTTCTAAACAACTTCAGAAATCGTGTATTATCCAGCTTACTGGATGGATTGTGGATCTGTTTTTTCTGCGTTGTGTTATCTCACCTAGAATCAACAGAAATTTATAGCATCTTTTAGCCCTGGAACCAAGAGATTCAATTTAGTCTCCTGCTCATTTAGAAAAGACAGGCAAAAAATTACCTCAAATCAGTGGGGAAATAGACTCTTCAATTTGGAACAATCCATACAATATTATTTAATCTATTTCTCTTTATTCTTTTTCTACCCCAGAAAGATAATTATCTTTTTTTTTTTTTCCTAAGATGCTCAAGAGGAGATTCTGTGTTTTTCTTTGACATCTATTCTGGGCTCTAATAAGTTTTGCTTTTTGTTTTTTTGAGACAGAGTCTTACTCTGTTGCCCAGGCTGCAGTGCAGTGGTGCGATCTCAGCTCACTGTATCCTCTGCCTCCTGAGTTCAAGCAATTCTCCTACCGCAGACTCTCGAATAGCTGGGATTACAAGTATGCACCACCACGCCTGACTAATTTTTTTATTTTTAGTAGAGACAGGTTTTCACCATGTTGGCCTGGCTGGTCTTGAACTCCTGACTTTAGATGATCTGCCCACCTCGGCCTCCCAGATTACAGGCGTGAGCCACTGCGTCCGGCCTTTAATAACTTTTTATAATTAGAAAAGAAATTATTAATGTTTTCCCTTATATTCCTAGGGAAGTTCATTTCATCTTGTGCAGTCCTTGGGGGGAAAAATAGTCTTATCTCTACATTGGCACTTCATAGCATTCATTCGGCACATCTTTATTGATCACCTACTGTATGCTGGACACTGTGCTAGGCCCTGAGGCTGCAGAAGTGCATAGCACAGAACAGTAATGCCCCAGGCTTATGGTTAGTGGAGGAGAGTTTTTTAAATTTTAAAATAATAAAAATTAAAATGTGAAAATAGTAATAAAATCATTTCTATTGGTTATATATTATATATGCAAATATATATGTATCTGTGTGTGTTAATATATATCTATATCTATATGTTTAATAATGCCAAGTAGGTTTAAAACCAAAGAGGAAAGTAAAAGCAAGGTAATGGCCAGAGAGAGAGTGACCAGGGAGTATTTTTGATAGGATGTTCGAAAAAGGCATTGAGCAGGGACTTGAATCATGAACCGAGGGAAGAGAGTGAGGATAGAACCTTCCAGACTGAGGAGCAGCAAGTGGGAGGCCATGACGGTGGGAGGTTGGAAAGGCAGCTGGGGAGCAAGGTGATCTGAGGAATTTTCTTCAGGTTCTTCCAAGTGTTTCTCTTTTTTTTGGGAGGGTGGAGAAGGTTGGGCGGGGGAATCCAGGCAGGAGAGCAAGAGTCTAGATCACCTCCCGGGTTCAAGCGATTCTCGTGCCTCAGCCTCCTGAGGAGCTGGGATTACAGTCATGTGCCACCATGCCCAGCTAATTTTGTATTTTTAGTAGAGACGGGGTTTCGCCATGTTGGTCAGGCTGGTCTTGAACTCCTGACCTCAGGTGATCCACCCACTTTGGCCTCCCAAAGTGCTGGGATTACAGGTGTGAGCCACTGCACCCGACCTCATATATCTTTTATCTGGAAAAGTCTTCCCTCAGCCCTGCCACCCCCCCTCTACCTGATACCCATTTTCTTTTCTTATATTTTCAACAAAGCTTTGGAAAATAGAGGTACATGGGAACTGTTTGCATTTCTTCACTTTCCACCCCCTCCTGATCGGCGACCCAATAAACATCAAATCCAGTGGAAAATCATGACTCATGATTTTGCTGAAATTCTCAGTACATTTGCAGTGGTTAACCATTCTCATCCTTCCTTTCTGCTGACATCTGACCAGTCCCCCTTTGGGCTTCTCTTTCTTTACCTATCCATTAAATTAGTTTTCTGTCCCCCTATATTTCATCAGCAATCTGCTTTTTCCTGGCATTCTTTCCTGGAATCTCACCCAGACTCACAATTCTACTTAGAATTTAGGGGCTCAGGCTCCCAAATTGATTCTCCCACCAAGCTTTCTTTCCTAAACGTGAGAATCAAATCCCCCTGCTTTTGCCAGATAGCTTTGCTTATCTGTCCAACAGCCACTTGTATTCAGTGGGTCTGAAATAGAATACATTACCTGATAGCTTTTTTCTCCAAGTTCAGCTTTCTCTGTCTCCTGTATTACTCATACCCAGAAGAATTTAACGGAACCAAATCTACTCAGCCACTCAAGCCGGGAACCTCAGCGTCATTTCTCTCTCTTCCTTTTCTCTAATCCCCCAAATCCACTTAGTTACCAAGCCCTGCTGATTTTGCTTCATAAATATTTCTTGAATCCCTTCCTACTATGACTGGTCTAGTTGAATCCCTAGTTATAACTTGCTGGGACCGTACCAACAGCCTCCTTTTGCATTCCTCTGCCTCTAGTGTTTTTCTGTTTGTTTGTTTAGGTTTTTTTTTTTTTTGAGATGGAGTCTCGCTCTGTCACTCAGGCTGGAGTGCAGTGGTGTGATCTCGGCTCACTGTAACCTCCGCCTCCTGGGTTCAAGCGATTCTCCTGCCTCAGCCTCCCAAGTAGCTGGGATTACAGGCACCTGCTACCATGCCCAGCCAATTTTTTTTGTATTTTTAGTGGAGACCGGGTTTCACCATGTTGGCCAGGCTAGTTTTGAACTACTGATCTCAAGTGATCTGCCTGCCTCGGCCTCCCAAAGTGCTGGGATTACAGTTGTGAGCCACCGCACCCTGCCCTGCCTCTGATTTTGTGCCATCATCTCTCACCCACCTAACTCCGTGCATTTTCTTGCTTCCAGCCCTTCACTGGGTCAGAATCCATTGTTCCTTACATGATACTCAAGCCATGCTACTCAGTACAGCACGTGGTTTCCTAGTGCAAATCACTAATACTCCTATAGGATGAATCCAAACAAAATGAAAAACTATTGCTGTGAAAGTGAGTCTTTGTGGCTCAGGATAAAATTACAAGTGACAATATCATGCAGATTATGAAACAGCTAAATCTTAATTTATATGGAAGTAAAAATTGTGTGCTGTTGAAAATTGGTAAGTCAAGAAGCATCTCTTATGAATGCAACAACACTAGCATCAAAGAAGCAGAGATTGAATCAAATTTTTTTGTGAAATGTGAGAATGTGTAAAAGCAGTATTTGTATTTAATGTATGATTATTGTTATTATTATTTGAGATGGAGTCTCCCTCTGTCGCCCAGGCTGGAGTGCAGTGGCATGATCTCAGCTCACTGCAACCTCCACCTCCCAGGTTCAAGCAATTCTCCTGCCTCAGCTTCCCGAGTAGCTGGGATTACAGGTGCCCACCACCATGCCCAGTTAATTTTTGTATGTTTAGTGGAGATGGGGTTTCACCATGTTGGCTAGGCTGGTGTCAAACTCCTGACCTCGGGTGATCCACCTGCCTTGGCCTCCCAAAGTGCTGGGATTACGGGCATGAGTCACTGCATCTAGCCATGTAATATATTTTATATAATATTTTATTTTAAATATACATCCATAACTAAATTAATGATTTCAGTATGGCTAATAGATATCTGATATCCATATCTGCAACTCTAAACGTTTATAAATTCACATTGGTCGAGTCTCCCTTTTCAGATGGGCAAATAGAGATTTGCCCTGTATTGAGAGTCAGAGTTTATTTGGGCAATAGTAGAATTTTGCTTGACTCTGAGGCCTCTTTATGAATATGTTTGACCTCTGTACACCATGTCTCTTCAACTGTACCTAGTTACTCCTACTCTACTCTTTCTCTCTCTCTCTCTCTCTCTCTCTCTCTCTGTCTTGCTGTGTCACATAAGCTGGAGTGTACTGCCACAATCATAGCTCGCTGCAGCCTCAAACTCGTGGTCTTAAGCCATCCTCTCTCCTCAGCCTCCCAGGTAGCTGAGACTACAGGTGCATGTTACCATACCTGGCTAATTTTTTCATTTCTTATAGAGATGGAGTCTTGCTGTGTTGCCCAGGCTGATCTTGAACTCCTGGCCTCAAGTGATCCTCCTACCTCAAAGTGCTGCAATTACAGTTGTGAACCACGACACCTGGCCTCAACATTTACTTTGGATGAAATAAGCTTAGAGCTGATCGAGTAGGAAAATGGTATTGTTGCATGGGACTCTGAAAAGATTATGCTTTTATAAAATGTTTAGAAGCATCTCTATTTGGGTTAGGGAAGAGGTTCCAGAAGGCCTTTTGGGAGATAAATGCAGGCAACTGTTGACAACCAACCACTAACCCCATCTGTTGGGAACAGGTAGAGCCATGTGTTTGGGCTCTTTTGAGTGGCTTTGTTCACATCTGTGAAGGTTCCTGGATTGAAAATTAATACGTTGAAAGTTCTGTATGTTTGTTCCTTCCTTAGCACTGTGGCAAGATACAAAGAAATAGAAGGCATATTTTAGATCTTCAAGTTTCTTATAATTTAATCGAGCTTTAAATGTGGAACAAAATAAGTTTAGACTCAGGGTTTTATTTTGAGTATAAAGGTTCTCCACCTCATACACGGTATCTTCGTCCTAATATCTGTGGAATAATTATTCAGTCCTGACTCATACAACTCTGGGAAGAATTTTCTAGCTCTTGAGACATCTCAGTTCACAAAACAGAAAATGTGTGTTTCTTTTGTTGTTTTGTTTTAGAAATAATGACTTGAGTGTGAGAAAAATAGAGTTTCCAAGGCAGGATGGGAGCCGTGGGGAAAATTTCACTTCTAAATTCCCACTGGAAACAGTTGAGAGGTGGGGAAAGGTACTTTTTTTCACAAGCACATTCACACTTAGGGTTTAGGTTTGTATTTAGTTAGGACTGGGAGAACAAATAGAAGCAGAGATCTGCTGAGGAGAGATGGCACTTTTAATAAGCAATTTTTTTTTTTTCATTTCTAAATTTGCTGGAGTCCAGGCAAGCATGTACACAAATAGCCACAATTTGTAAATTGTTCCTGACATATTTTCTGCTCTTTGAATTCCCTGAGTGCTTGCAATCTAATTAGAAATAAGCAATCTTTTACATCAGTAATAGGAAAAGGGACATGGTTTCAGCATGCAAGTAAGATGTTACCTAAACAGAAAATTATAGCTGTGGCAGCGACTGTTCTCGTTATGACGGAAGATGGGAAACTGTTGAAAGCAGTAAGAACTGTGCAGTGTTGCATTCTGACATTTTTCTCTGCCTTTCAAAGCCACCTACTGCATACACAGGCTAAAGAAAGATGATGCAGATGAAACAGGAAGAAGACAGAGCCCTCGGGAGAAGTGCTCCTCGTCTTTGCGGCTGTTTCCTTAGTGTGGTTGAACCCATTGGCTTGAAAACAGAGTTTTGATGCACTTTCTCTGCCCTGTTGCATAGCCCCTTCCTGATAACAGACTGGAGGAGGTAGACTTTTCCAGGGGTCCAGCTTTCCACTGAAGTTGATGGCCAGTTGATCCATTCATTCATTCATTAACTGATCCATTTATTCATTCACTCACTTACCTGAGGGTGTGTGTTTCGTGCTATCCTGAACTCTGGGATGACATCAGTGTACCCAAAAAGACAAAGCTCCTGCCCTCACAGGACTTTATAGTCCAGTGGAGGAGACAGATAATAGACAAAGATACATAATATAATGTTATCTGGCTCTACAGGGAAAAAGAAAAGCAGAGTGCTGGGATGAAAGTGTGACTGGGCTGTTTCTTTAGATCAGGCAGTCAGGGAAGACCCCTCTAAGAAGGTGGGTTTTGAGAAAAGACCTGAAAGATGTGAAAGAGAAAATGCCAAGAGTGTCTGTGAAGAGAGTATCCTGGTCAGAGGGAGCACCCTAGGAGGGAGCACCCCAGTCAGAAACGAGCATCTGGGTCATAGGGAGCATCCATGAGAAGGCCCTGGAGCTTGTAGGTGTTTGGTGTATTTGAGAGACAGTCAAGAGGCTGGTGTCCAGCAAGTGTCCCAGTGGGCAGTGACTACTCGGACTTTCAGATTTCAATTTGAATATGACAGGAAGCCATCAGGAGGCTTTATTCAGGGGAGCTCCATGAGCTGACCCAAGCTCTAAAGTATTGTTTGGGTGGCTATGTGGAGAAGAGATTCTGGGAGCTGGCGGACAGCAGTTTTGGAGGATGCGTTTGTAGTGGGGGAGGATAGCTTAAGCTGCAGAAGAGTGGCGGAGTTGAATGTTGAGCTGATGGGATTTGCTGATAGGTAAGGACTATGAGAGAAGGAGAAAGGAGGAGGAGGATTCTTAGGCTTTGGAATTGAGTGATTTACAGGGAATGGCTGGAGAAAAACAAGTTTGGGTTGGAAGTACCAAAGTTCTGTGTCTGAGATGCCTCTGAATACTCAAGTGGTAACGTCAAGTATGTGGATGGATTCATGACTTTGGAGTTCATGGAAGACATTGGGGTGGGATATGTAAGTTTGGGAATGATGAAAGTCATGAGGTGGGTTGAGGTGGCCTAGGGGAGTGTCTGTAGGCAGGAGAGCGAACAGCACTGAGGACCGAGCACCAGGGTCCTCCATTTAGAAATCGGGAAGTGGAACAGAATCCAGCAGAGGTGTGGCCAGTGAGGATGCAGGAATTCTGGAGGAGAAAGGTTTCTTGGAAGCCAAATGAGGGATGTTCAAAAAGAGGGGAACTGACTAGACATGTGAAAGAAATGCTGAGAGGATGAGCAAGATGAGATCTGAGATGGGAGCACTGGATTGGGCCACATGGGCACCAGTGGTGACCCTGACAAGAGCAGTCTCAGTAGAATGCTGAAGATGCATCATGGCAGTAGGTTTCTCTCCAATTACATTCAACTCTTTGGAGACAAGTGCTGAATAGAGGGAGAGTTGGCATTAAGTAGGCATATGTGTAGGTATTTGCTAGAGGGTGGCTCTAGCGAGGGCCACTGCTTGGTGAGGGGGGAAGAGTGGACATAGGTGGGAGGTTGAAGTAAAAAGTGGCTGGGCCAATGGCACAGAGGTGCCAGCGGTACCAAAGAAGAACTGGATCCAGCACTCACAAGGAAGGAGCTGGAAATAAGTATAGCAGGCAGGTGGTTCAACACCTGGAATGCCTGCCATTGAGATTTTAGAGGTAGATCTGTTATAAGTAGTGCCCTTGGGATTAGTTGGTTGAGATGGTGTACAGGACAGGTTCACTGGAGCTGAGGCAGATGGCTTATCTACACGAGTAGTGGCACCTGAATAATGCTGCTGGAATCTTCAGTGAATGCAGGATGGGTCTAGGTGGGAACTAGGTGATTGCAAGAGGTGAGCCCGTAGCCTACAGGATTAGAGAGTTGTAAAAAATTACTAATCAAAGTATTGCTGGCTTTGGAATAGACTCACAGCTGCACAGAACCAATGCTTGATTTGCAAAAATGTGAAACTGGAGTTGAGTATGCAGAAAGCATTGACGTTCCAAGCTTCACAGCAAGCTGTTTAATTCGAATATAGAGAGGAGGCAGAAACTGAGGAATAGCTGTCTGGAGCTGCAGGGAAAACCTATAAGCTGATTTTAGAATCCAAATCCTAGTCCACAGGAAATCTTCTTCCATTTTGATAACCTCCAAGTATCATCAGAAGTCCTTGACACAAGTGGATAAGAATTACTGTGTTTTGATGGTACTCTACAAACATAAACACAAGTCATTCAAGTGCTCTAGCCCCTTTGTCAAAACAGGCCTTTGAAGGTGATGATAAATCTGAAGAAAGTTAAGTATCCTACTGTAAGAAAGACTCATTTAATTATTACTACTGTATATTTAATGATGAGTTCTTCCCATTATGCATTTTTCTTTGTTCAGATGAGCTTTAGAGTCCCCTTGTCCAGGTTTAAAATTCTGTTGTGATTTTGAGTGGAATTACATTAGAGCTATCCATTTGAAAAGACTTAGTAGCTTTAAGGTTTCCAGTCTTCCTATTCAAGAATGCAGAATGCTGCTTCAGTGATTTCCTATTTTATATTTTTCTGTTTATCTCATGCCTTCCTTTTTATTAAACTCTAATGTTCAAGATAGATCCCAGAGCTTTCCTGCCAGTCTGTCTCACCATAGCAATATAGTCTGGTCATTAAGATACTACTGAACATCATAGTTTAGAACCAATTACTACCTGAAAAATCCAAAGTGAGACACAGCACAGGTAAATTTAATGCGGTGACTGTTTCTTTGTATTGAACATTAAATAAAGCCAAGAGGAGATTATTCACCTCCAGGTAGTCATAATTGCTGCAGTTTTAATGGGGCTAGATATCTTCCAAACTAAAGACTTTCCGAGCCACAGCCTTGCACTGCAGTAAAGAACAGAATGGAAGGGATGAATGTTCTGAGGATTCATTGTCTGAAATGAAATTTAGAATAGTGCACTGCTCCTGCAAGTGGCTGGGCAACAGTGCAAAGACCAACATGGCTTGAGGCAGCCTAGCAGGCCTAGGGGCACTGTGGTCCTTTATAAGTGTTCTTTTTTTCTTTTTTTTAGAGGCAGAGCCTAACTCTGTCACCCAGGCTGGAGTTTTGTGGTGCAATCACAGCTTACTGCAGCTTTGACCTCTCAGCTCAAGAAATGCTCCCACTTCAGCCTTCCAAGTAGCTGAGACCACAAGTGCACGCCACTATGCCTGGCTAACTTTAGTGTATTTTTTGTAAAGAACGAGTTTTGCCATGTTGTCCAGGCTGGTCTCGAACTCCTGAGCTCAAGCAGTCCACCTGTTTCAGCCTCCCAAAGTGCTGGAATTACAGGCTTGAGCCACTGCACCCAGCCCAGATTCTCCTTTCTATGGGCAGAATTGGATTAAAGACCAGTCCCTACTTGGGCCCAACTTCAGTTTTCAAACTATGTTATTATACAGATTGCATCCCCTTCCCTCCACAATAAGGAGGGATGGAGGTGTGTATAATGGCCATCTTCATGGCTTTCCACTGGACCAAGTTTTTTTTGATGAGGCAAGAACACATTTTTATTGGCTGTTTCTCCCTTACCAATGAATGGGATTCCTCGGTCATTTATCAGTCAAGCCTCAGAAATTGTAGTCACCTCCCCCTGAATCAGTCACAATCCACTGGGAGAACAGAGACTAGATGCCTTCCCAGATTCCCTGTAATTAACTGGCTAGCTTCTGCTGCTGTGAAACCTTGAAAAGCTTCAGTATTGGCGATGCTTGAGCATGTTTTGCGCCATGTAAATACTACCCGGAAGGTACCTCAATTGGTTCAGTCATAAAGATGGTGTCACACTGGGTCATCTCTGTGATTTTCATCCAGGTTTTTGGCAGCAGCCATCTGTGGTTACAGAGGATTTGAACAGGAAGCATACTGAGAAAACAGAGCTATACTAACATCCAGGCCTGCGAGGGTAGGTAGACTCCAGTGCACATGTGTTAACAGTAGGAGGCCTGCTCTGCTTAGAATACAGACTTGGCCGTGTTTCATGCGCTTTCCACTCACATGTGCCCATGCTTATGTTAAGCCAGTACGCCTTAAGGATGCGGGACTGCGTGATGAACCCTCATGATAATTCCACCTGAAAGCATTTTCTCGGCCTGGCACGGTGGCTCAGCCTGTAATCCAAGCACACTGGGAGGCCGAGGTGGGTGGATCATTTGAGACCAGGAATTCGAGACCAGCCTGGCCAACATGATGAAACCCCATCTCTACTAAAAATACAAAAATTAGCCAGGTGTCATGGCACACGCCTGTAATCCCAGCTACTGGGGAGGCTGAGGTAGGAGAATCGCTTGAACCCGGGAGACAGAGCTTGCAGTGGGCTGAGATTGCGCCATTGCACTCCAGCCTGGAAGCTAGAGTGAGACTCCATCTCAGAAAAACAAAACAAACAAACAAACAAAAGCATTCTCTCGCTCAAGCAGGTTGTGAGAGTTTAATTGAGAAAAGCAGTTGACCCAATACTGCTGAAGTCAGGTGTTACTCTCCTTGCCAGTGATTAGAGCTCCAGATGAAACTCAAGACTACTAGGTTAAACAGTTGCATAGAGTGGCTTGAATGAATAAAGTGGCAGAGCAGGCCAGCTGAATTCTGTGGTTTAAAGACAATCTGTGTAGGGCTGCAGCTCTTGGAGTCGGTCCTGAGGTAGTCAACAAAAATCTGCAGAGAGTGGGAAGTTAACAATGTCCTGTGATAGTTGCTGAGTTCAGAAAAAGCTTCCTCATTATCGTACTTGGATTTTCTGAGCATTTCTCTTCTCTGTGTCTTGGACTGTGCATGCGTGTATTGTATCTCCTAAAGTAAGTTGAAAGAGCTTTTTTTTTTTTTTTTTTTAGATATAGGAGTATGTACACTCTGATATCTAGACTGGAGTACAGTGGCACGATCTTGGCTCACTGCAACCTCCACATCTCAGGTTCAAGCGATTCTTCTGCCTCAGCCTCCCAAGTAGCTGGGACTACAGGCGTGTACCAGCATGCCTGGCTAAAATTTTTTGTATTTTTAGTAGAGATGAGGTTTCGACATGTTAGCCAGGCTGGTCTTGAACTCCTGACCTCAGGTGATCCACCCACCTCGGCCTTCCAAAGTGCTGGGATTACAGGCATGAGTAATCCATGCCTGCTGGCTGAAAGAGCATCTGTTTTAATTGGTTCCCCAGAATGTCATATTCTGGAGTGCTCCAGTAATTTAGTAGTAGTATTGTTAACAATAACAACCACCTCTAGCCGATGTCCATGGGATGGAGAAATAAAACAGACGAATAAATCCTAGCCAGCACCTTCATATTTAGTAGAAACTGAAGAAAAGAAACAAGCCCAATCTGTGGCTGCCAAAGAAAAGCTAAAGAAATTCTGCAGCCTCTGAGGCAAACACACACATTTATTCAGGCAACTGGGATGTTTTCCCATGTATTAGAGCAGATTTTATAAAATGAGGAACTGTCTTGTTTTGAAGACAATTTAAAGGTGTCTTCTTGTCATTTGCCACTTAGAAATTTCCAAATCAAGAACAGATTTTGTCATATTTTCTAACGTGTTCCATGGAATGCCAGCTCTATGAAATACTTAGTAAAAAAGAAATAAAAAATTTTAAAAGGCTCTGTGGAAGAATAAGTTTGGGAAATGACATATATCATATTCTCTTTTGGCAGAGTAATAATACCCATTTAACATTTAGAGGCTCTGGAAATCCTACAGAAAAGAAACTTACTTAAAATTATTTAACCCAACATTTTTCAAACATTTTAAATAGTTTTACTGAGGTATGATTGATGTACAAAAAGTGCACACATTTAAATGGTACAATTTTGATAAATTTTGACATATGTGCATACCTGGGAAACCATCAGCACAATCAAGTTAATTTTTTTTTTTTTTATTTCCAAGCTGTATTTTGTTGTATAGATATACCAAATTTGTTTATCCATTCACTTGCTGAACAGACATTTTGGTTGTTTCCAGTTTGAGGGTATTACAAATAAAGCTGCAATAAATACTTGTGTACAAGTCTTTGTGTGGACATATGTCTTTTTTCGGGATAAATACCAAGGAGTGAAATGGACCATATGGTGGGTGTATGTTTTAACTTTTTAAGTAACTACCAAACTGTCTTCCGAAGTGCTTTTGCCATTTTATATTGCTACTAGCAGCGTCTGGGAATTCCATCTCCTCCATATCCTCCCCAACACTTAGTATGGTCAGTCTTTATAATTTTATCTTTGGCCAGGTGCAGAGGCTCACGCCTGTAATCTCAGCACTTTGGGAGGCTGAGGCGGGTGGGTCACCCGAGGTCAGGAGTTCGAGACCAGCCTGGCCAACATGGTGAAACCCCATCTCTACTAAAAATACAAAATGAACCGGGTGTGGTGACACATACCTGTAGACCCAGCTACTCACGAGGCTGAGACAGGAGAATTACTCGAACCCGGGAGGTAGAGGCTGCAGTGAGCCAAGATTGTGCCACTGCACTTTAGCCTGGGTGATACAGAGTGAAACTCTGTCTCAAAAAAAGAAAAAAAAATTATCTCAATGGGTGTATAATGGTGTTTCCTTCTATGTATGTGTGTGGTTTTTGTTTGTTTGTTTGTTTTGTTATTTAAGAGACAGGGTCTTCCTCTATCACCTAGGCTGGAGAGCAGGGGTGTGATCATAGCTCACTGCAGCCTGAAACTCCTGAGCTCAAGCCATCTGCCTGCCTTAGTCTTGTGAGTACCTGGGACTACAGGCATGCACCACCATAGCTGGCTAATTTTTTTTTTTTTTTTTTTTTTTTTTTTTTTTTTTTTTTGAGACAGAATTTCACTCTGTTGCCCAGGCTGAGTGCAGTAGCACAATCACAGCTTACTGCAGCCTCAACCTCCCAGGCTCAGGCCATCTTCCCACCTCAACCTTCCAAGTAGCTGGGACTTCAGGTGGGCACCACCACATCCAGCTAATTTTTTATTTTATGTAGAGTTGAGATCTTGCTATGTTGCCCAGGACAGTCTTGAACTTCTGGCCTCAAACAATCCTCCTGCCTCAGCCTTCCAAAGCCCTGAGATTACAGGCATGAGCCACAGCCATTTAGTTTTAATTTGCGTTTCCCCAGTGACTAATGATGTTGAACATCTTTTCATATGCTGTCATCCTAATTTCTCTTCCTGTGTACATAAGGAATGTATGTATGTATGGAATGTATCTATTTTGTCTCTGGCTACTTTTAATATTTTCTCTTGATCACTGGCTTCAAACAATTTGATTATGGTGCACCTTGGGAAAGTTTCCTGTTTCCTGTGCTTCGGGTTTATTCAGCATCATGGATCTGTGAGTTTAATAGTTCCATCATATTTGGAAACATTTGGCCATTCTTTCAAATATGTTTTCTACTGTTCTGACTCCATATACATATGCATTAAGCTGCTTGAAGTTGTCCCACAAGTCACTGATGCTTTGTTCATTTTTTAAAATTATGTTCTCTGTGTTTTACTTGGGATAGTGTCTACTGCTGTGTTTTCAAGTCCTCTGATCATTTCTTCTGCAATATATAGTTTTCCATTCATACTTTCTAGTGTACTTTTAAAATATCAGAGAGTGTCCTTTTTTATACCTAGGGCATCAATGTGATTCATTTTTGTAACTCCTATATCTAATATTTTGAACATGGGGAATGCCATTGTAATAATTGCTTTCACGATATTGTCTTCCAGTTCTCACATCTGTCAGTTCTGAGTTGGTTTTGATTGCTTGTTCTCACTATGGTTTCAATTTTCTTGCTTCTTTGAATGTCCATTAATTTTTGAATGGATGCCAGACATTGTGGATCCTACCTTGCTCACATTTGTATTTTTATGAATATTCTTGGGCTTTGTCCTGCAACACAGTTAAGTTACTTAGAAATAATTTGATCCCATTGGGTTGCTTTTGAGATTGATTAGGTGGAGTTTGAGCTGTGGTGAGTCTAGGGCTGATTAATCCCCTCTACTTAGGCAGGACCCTTCTGGGCACTCTAACCAACGTCAGACTGGTAGGAATCGGCACTATTCTTGCACCTGCTTCCTCGAATCCTTTCAAACTGTTTTCCTCCAACCTCAGGGAGTTTTCCCCCATGCGTGCACTAAGTACTCTGTTGGATCCTCGAGGGGTGCCCTCTGCATAACTGGCTTTCTCTCTCTCTGTGCAATACTGTCCTCTCTGACGTTGTCTTGTGTACCCTGACTGCCTTGCTCTCCCTGACCTTCAGCTCTGTCCCCTCCACTCAGGAAGTCTGTTGGGCTCTACCTGATGCCCCTGTCCTTGCTCTGCAACCTGGAAACTCTCTCAAGGCAGCAAGCTGGAACAATCACAGGGTTTACCTCATTTGTTTTCTGTCTCTCAGAGAGCACTCTCTTATTGCCTGTCACCCACTGCCTTGAAATGGTTATTTTTGTATGCATATTTTGTCTGTGTTGTTTTAGGTGGGAGGGTAAACCCAGTCTCTGTTGCTACATCTTTGCTGTAAACAGAAGCTTCTAAACATCCTTGTTTATGGAAATCAGTTTTTCTCATCTGTTTTTATCTCACAGAAATTTTATGGAACACAGATTGGTGAAGATGAGGCTATAATCACATAGTCAGAGGGCCCTATGATTTTAATTAACGTATACCAGACTGATTTGAATGATAACCCCAGTACTACTCCCTGCATTTTCATTATGTGAAATGTATGTGATATGTATGTTTTATCTTCAAATAGTAGGTTTGGCGTTGAGGCAGATGTCATCTTTGACATTTTGAAAATGAAGAGAGAATGTCATACATGTTTTTAATGAATCTCTCTCCGTAATACTGATCCTTAGTGGTGAATATCATTCTAGAAATATCCAATTTACCTTTATGCTGGTTGCATTGAAGGCTCCAAAGCATATGCCATTGGATTTCAGGATTAATACACTTTTTATCTCTAGTGCAGCATCGTACGGCTATGAATGTGGACTTTCTAAAATTGCAGAATCAACATGGTAATTTTTCTATGTAGAGTTTCAAAATCCCAGCAGTTGTAGGATACAGCCCAAAGTCCTTAACATGACCTGAAAAGCTTATATTATCTGTCCCATGCCTGTCTTTGTAACTCCATCTTTTCAAAATTTTCCCCCTACACACCCTGCATTCCTGTCACAGGGGGCTACTTGTGGTTCCGTAAAGAATGCCTCATTTCAAAAACATTTTCTTGCCTATTAATCATGAATATTCCCTCTGTCTAGAGAATCCTCGACCTTTTAAGTTGGTTCAGGCAGCCTTTCTTAAGATGTCTTTGACCTCCACAGCGAAGGTCAAGCATTGCTTGCTACTTTAGTGCCTCAGTTAACCACATGGACAGAACCAAGGGTGTAAACACAGAAGTAGTGATGCCACTATTGGATGGTTTCATTACAGTTAATATTTCTTAGGAGCTCTTCTCCAATCTCAGATCTCCCACAGGGTCATGAAAAACTAGTCCCTGTCTTTTCAAGATCCATTTTAGAGATAGGAACAGCTCCCAGGCTTCAAAGAGTCAGACTAACAGACCCAAAACCAAAGCAGAAACCCTTGATACATGAAATAGGAATTTCTTCTTTGTTAAATCCCAGGACCATCATTTCTCGCTATCATAGATGAAAGAACCACTTAGACGCTGACATTTAGCATTCTCCATTTATCTTCCAAATAGAAATTTAAGGAGCAGCAGTACAGACCACTTAAGATGCTAAGAATGTTTAGAACAAATTCATTATTCAAGAAGAGTAGAAATGATTGTAACCCTGTTTGCAGAGGGGAATGGAGGATTAATGATTGCAGAGAGGGTTTGAAGTAAGAAGTAATAAGAATCACTAGGCCAGGCGCAGTGGTAATGCCAGCACTTTGGGAGGCCAAGGCGGGCGGATCACGAGGTCAGGAGATCAAGACCATCCTGGCTAACACGATGAAACCCTGCCTCTACTAAAAATACAAAATATTAGCTGGGCGTGGTGGCAGGCGCCTCTAGTCCCAGCTACTCAGGAGACTGAGGCAGGAGAATGGTGTGAACCCGGGAGGCGGAGCTTGCAGTGAGCCGAGATTGCGCCATTCCACTCCAGCCTGGGTGACAGAGCAAGACTCTGTCTCAAAAAAAAAATAAAAAAATAAAAAAATAAAAAAATCACTAAAATCAGGAAGAACAGCAGAGACATCCCTCACCCCAACCCCGCAACCTTATATTACCTTGAAATTCCACTGATGCTATATCCGGGTTTGTTTGCAACTCTCAAGTCAGTATTATTTCCATGGGCTTTGGAGGAATATTCTTGTGATCAAGCAATTGAACCATCATGATAGCCTCATGTACTGTTTAGGAACCAGTTTTTGGAAAAAATCAAGATCTGTGAGTCATTCTCTCATTTATCTACATAAAACTGTTGGAAGAAGCAGCTCATTAAGCTAAAATGTATCCCATTTCTCTAGGCATATGAAGGCATCAGGTGACAGCACTGCTGCCCTCAGGGCCTCCTGGTGCAAGACCTACAGATGAAGCCCTGTGGGGTTCTTTAAGTTCAGTCTTTGAATTCAGAGAGTATCCTGTCATTTTGGGTCTATCTCAAAAAGAGAGAGAGAGAGGGTCAATTTTGTTTGTTTGTTTGTTTGTTTGTTTATTTTGAGACGGAGTCTCACTCTGTCGCCCAGGCTGGAGTGCAATGGCGGATCTTGGCTCACTGCAAGCTCTGCCTTCCTGGGTTCACACCATTCTCCTGCCTCAGTCTCCCGAGTAGCTGGGACTGCAGGCCCCCGCCACCACGCCTGGCTAATTTTTGTATTTTTAGTAGAGACGGGGTTTCACTGTGTTAGCCAGGATGGTCTCGATCTCCTGACCTCATGATCTGCCCGCCTCAACCTTCCAAATTGCTAGGATTACGGGTGTGAGCCACTGAGCCCGGTCAATTTTTATTTTATTTTTTTAACTAGATAAAGAACTTGCTTTCTTTTTTTTGTTTTGTTTTGTTTTGTTTGAGACAGAGTCTCACTCTGTTGCTTAGGCTAGAGTGCAGTGGCGCGGTCTTGGCTCACTGCAACCTCTGCCTCTCAGATCCAAGCAATTCTCCTGCCTCAGCCTCCTGAGTAGCTGGGATTACAGGTGCGTGTCACCACGCCTGGCTAATTTCTGTATTTTTAGTAGAGATGGGGTTTTACTATAGTGGCCAGGCCAGTCTCAAACTCATGACCTCAGGTGATCTGCTCGCCTCAGCCTCCATAAGTGTTAGGTTTACAGGCGTGAGCCACCACTCCTGGCCCATCTTCTCATTGAGTAGGCTGAGGAGGAGAAGGGGCTACTCTTGCTATCTCAGGGATGGTAGATGCAGAAGAAAATCCATGTATAAGTGGACCTCGCACCCACAGTTAAGACCCGTGTTGTCCGAGGGTCAACTGTGTTGACCCTGCAAAAATACACTTTTTCCTGCCCCCTTTCCTCCAACTCCAGATTATGTATTTGTATTCATTCTATTTGCTTGGGATTC
The DNA here is from genome assembly GCF_001698545.2 of Rhinopithecus bieti. Taxonomy (NCBI): domain Eukaryota; kingdom Metazoa; phylum Chordata; class Mammalia; order Primates; family Cercopithecidae; genus Rhinopithecus; species Rhinopithecus bieti. The sequence goes on along the minus strand of NW_016807991.1, from coordinate 1,041,065 downwards.
ATAATATTTGTGTCTTCGTCTGCCTGTTTAGCCCTGTAGTAGAAATGCACTCATTGGTGACCACAGCTTCTGCTATGAAGGTTTCTCTGTTCATCAGTCTCTGTTGAACCACTCCCTGGATTGATCACGTAGCCCTACTGCGTTCTTGCATGCTTAGTGTAGGACTGTTTAAGAATAAAGCTGCTGTGGACATTTGTTTATAAGGTTTTGGGGGGAACATATGTTTTCACTTGTTTTTAGGAAACACCTCAGAGTAGAATTGCTGAATCCCCAGATGCAGGATTCTTATATTTTATAAGAAACTGCCAAACAGTCTTCCAAAGTGTTTGTGCCATTTGACACTTCTACCAGCAGCGTGTGAGAGTTCCATTTGTTTCACATCCTTGCCAACATTGGGTGTTGCCAGTCTTGTTCATTTTAGCCATCGTATTTTGCAGCGTGTAAAAAATGGTATCTTGTAGTTTTCGTTTATATTTTCCTGACGACTGAGATGTTCAGCACATTTAGTTGTTCTTATTGGCCATTTGTATATATCTACTGTCTATCCAAGTCTTTTCCCCTTTTTTAGTAGGTCGTTTGTCTTATTGATTTGTAGATGTTCTTGATTTATTCTGGATACAAGTCCTGTGTCGGATATATGTGTTGAGAATTTTTGTTTGTTTGTTTTGAGACGAAGTCTCGCTCTGTTGCCCAGGCTGGAGTGCAGTGGCGCGATCTCGGTTCACTGCAACCTCTGCCTCCTGGGTTCAAGCGATTCTCCTGCCTCAGCCTCCCAGGTAGCTAGGACTACAGGCATGCACCACCACTGCTGGCTAATGTTTATATTTTTAGTAGAGATGGGCCAGGCTGGTCTCAAACTCCTGACCTCAAGTGATCTGCCCTCCTCAGCCTCCCAAAGAGCTGAGATTACAGGCGTGAGTCACTGCACCTGGCCATGAATTTTTTAAAAACCAATCTGTGTCTTGCCATTTCATTTTTTTTTTTTTTTTTTTTTTTTTGAGATAGAGTCTTGCTCAGCCACCAGACTGGTCACCAGACTGGTCACCAAGCTGGAGTGCAGTGGTGTGATCTTGGCTTACTGCAACCTCCGCCTTCCAGGTTCAAGTGATTCTCCTGTCTCAGACTCCCGAGTGGCTGGGACTACAGGTGTGTGCCGCCACGCCTGGCTAGTTTTTGTGTTTTTAGTAGAGATGGGGTTTCACCATGTTGGCCAGGATGGTCTCGATCTCCTGACCTCGTGATCCACCCACCTTGGCCTCCCAAAGTGCTGGGATTACAGGCATGATACACTGTGCCCAGCCACCATTTAATGGTGTCTTTTGATGAGGAAAATTTTTAATCTTGATAAAGCTTAATTTATCAAGTTGTTCCTTTTGTGTTTTGACTAAGAAATCTTTGCCTGCTCTCAAGTTGTGAAGAGATTGTTGTATGTTTTCTTCTAGATGCTGTATTGTTTTAGCCTCACAGTTAGCTCTGTAAGACATCTTGAATTAACTTGTGTGTGTGGTGTGAGGGTGAGAGATCAAGATTTTCCTTTCCCCATTGAATTGTTTTGGTACCCTTATCAAAAATCTACTGATCATCTGAGTGTGGGGGCAACAGATTGGGTCAAGAGCTCTAGCAGGGCTGGGCTTAGTGGTCCAAGTCCTCTGTAAAAAACTGCAGATGGAATTGTGCCTCCTTGTAGGCAGTGTGGCTGGAACTTAGCAGGAACTCTCTAGCTCCTGCCAGCGTCCCTTATCCCAAATGCCACCAATGCCTAGAGATCAGGAATGCCAGGAGATTCAGGCTGACAAAAATCCTGGGCAGCCGTGAGAGTTCATTGGGTTCCACGTCTGCGAAGAATTGTTTTCAGGATTCACAAGTTCAGTTAAAAACGCCACCTATCTGAACTTGGGTGTCTCTGTTTTGAGAACCAAGAGGGAGTCCCTCTCCCAATTTTTCCTATGCATTTCCTTGTCTCCTCCCTGCAATACCAAGTTCTTTTCTTTTCTTTTCCACTTTTTGATACAGGGCTGGAGTACAGTTGAGAGATCTCAGCTCATTGCAACCTCTGCCTCTCAGAGCTCAAGGGATCCTCGCACATCAGTCTCTCGAGTAACTGGGACCACAAGCATGCACCATCATGCTCAACATTTTTTTTTTGTTTTTGCAGGGGAGGGGGTAGAGACAGGGTTACACCATGTTGCCCAGGCTGGTCTCAGACTCCTGGGCTCAAGCAATCCATCTGCTTCAACCTCCCAAACTGTTGGGATTACAGGCATGAGCCACTGTGCCCAGCCCCACGTTCTTTTCTTCTTTGTATACCCCATGAAGAGTGGGGCATACTTTGCTGTCCTCTGTCATTCCCCATATCATGACAGATGATGGATGACAGATGATGGAGCCCCTGCTATGTGCCAGGCAGAGTAGGGAGCTCTTAGGATGCTCTTAGGATGACCCGTTGTGCAGTAACAGACCAACACACTGAAACACCAGGAGTTGCAGCAGAGAAAGATTTTAATCATCTCAGGGCAGCTGAATGAGAAGATGGGAGGAAACCTCAAATCAGCCTCCCCAAGAGGTTTGAGGATGGGGTTTTTAAGGAGTCTGGACAAATAATGGGGTAAATTGTGGGGTCACTGATTGGTCAAAAGTGAAGGGTGAAGTTATGGGACAGGGAGATGAAGAAGCCACATTGTTGTGCTGAGTCAGTTCCTTGGCAGGGATCTTCAGACCAGTTGGCATTTGCCATTTTCACTGGAACTGCTGAATTCCTGAAGCAATTCTTGCATAAAAAGGTCGAGGGTGAGAGATTTATCTATAGGAACAACGGGGGAGCAGGTAGTCAGCATGCTAGCTGTCTCTCAGTTAGCAGCTGCGGGGAAGTGGGTTGAAGTGCACCAGAGCACCCTGGTCATGCCTAACTATAATTCTGTCTAAAGCCTGGTTTGTCATTCTTGTTCACCCTGTGAGGGTGGTTTTAGGAACACTAAGGCAAAAATAGACAAAACCCCCTGTCCTCACAGAGCTCGTGTTAGCTTTGGGCAGCAGAAATCATAATGAAGTAAAAAGAGCATGTAGAAACTAGATAGCAGTGAGTGATACTGTGATATTGTGAAATATATATTTGGTTTTCCTCCAGCATTCTAGCATATAGTTCCTAAAACCCATGGAATCTCTGGAGTGATAAGAGAATCTTTTGTATGAGTGATAAGATTATCTTTTGTATGGAAGCGAAATGGCTGGTGGCTGGGAGCCCCTAGATAGCTTCAGGGTGGAGGCTGGTGAAGGGAAAGACCAGAGCATGATTAGAAGGTTGGGACTTTCAATCTTACCTCCTGACCTCTGGGCCAATGATTTAACGATTCAGGCTTAAATCATGAAGCCTCCATAAAAAACCCAAGGGCAAGGTTTGGATGACTTCCTGATAGCTGAACACTTGGAGGTTCCTGGCGGGAGGTGTGCCTGGAAAGGGCATGGAAGCTCCACGTCCCCTTCCCATATAACCTCCCTATGCATTGCTTCCATTTGGCTGTTCATCTGTATCCTTTAAAATATTCTTTGTAACAAATGGTGAACATAAGTGAAGTGTTTCCTTGTGTTCTATGAGCCAACCTAGTAAATTAATTGAACCCAGGAAAGGTCTAGTGGGAACCCCAATTTATAGTGGATCAGTCAGAAGCATAGGTGACAACCGACTACTTGCAATTGACCTGAGGTATGGGAAGTCTTTGGGGACAGAGCCTTCATCTGTGGGATCTGATGCTACCTCCAGGTAGATAGTGTCAGGATTGAATTGAATTACCCCCACTCCATGTTGGTGGGGAGAAATCCCCATACATTTTGGTGACCAGAAGTCATAGAAGTATTCTGTGTTGATTTTGTATGAGAGTAGGGAAAATGTTTTGGGGTTTTACTTCTATATATAGTACAGGTATGGAGAAAAGTACAGCAGGAAAGGGGGTGTAGGGGATGTTGATGTTTTAAATGGGATATTGAGATTGTTGGCTGAGAAGATGGCACATGAGTAAGGTCTGAAGGATGTTGGCCAAAAGCCATCATGATGAGAATGTCTAGAGCAAGAGAATACCAGGCCAAGAGAGAAAAACGGGAACAGAAGCCCAGTGGTTGGAACAAGCTTGGTATGTTCACAGCAAGAAGGCCCCCGGGGCTGGGGACCTTGTTTATTTTCCTAAAATACATGAAGACAATACTCTAATGGACTGTCTTTTCTGGAAATCCCCAAGAGAAGTGAAACATCGAGATACCCTTTCCATGATGGTAGCAGAAGGTGATAGTGTAGGTTGACAGAGTCAAGGTGCCTCTAGGGACTGCTCTGGTTCTGGAAAGGAGAGATCCCCTTGTGCCATTTTAAAAATGAAGATGAAGGCCAGTGCCATCACTTGCTCTGGATCTGAAAGTGTGAGCTCACCAAAGCAGCAGAATAAAGCATGCTGTCCTGGGTCTCTCCAAATCTGTCATGAGACCATGGATCATGTTCAGCCAGCTCCTAATAGGGACATCAGAATCAGGCAACTAGAGAAAGCCCTTTCACTGGGAAAAATTACCTGCAATTTCTGTCTCTCCTAGCTTCAGGTTTTTCTTCCACCTTGATTACCTCTTATGAATAATTTGGGGAAAAGTAATTGGTAGGTTTCAATCAAGCATCATGAACTGACTGCAAAAGAAAGGTTCGGATCATTTCCCCCCCTTTTGCTGGTTTTAACGTGGCACTGGCCAGAGTGAAAAAATTGTGTTTGAGGTTCTAATTGCCCACTCTTCAAAGGAGTCAGGAAAATGGGTTGTAATATAAAGCCGCCAATAATTTTGCCTTGTGAATTACTATTCAGAGACCTAGTGTCATGAGTCTTCTCGAAGCAAAGAAAGGGTAAGAGAGAAAGGCAGTTAGATTGGAAAGGCATGAACGATTGATCACAAAGCCGTTTCTGGCATTTTCCCTCCAAAGCACACCCCTGACACACACCAGCATTTTTTATGATAACTTACAATGATCTAAAGAGAAGGGAGTGTATGTGTGTGTTGCTGCTCTTCTTTATAGAGATGATGATTCTTTTGGCTCTTTTGATAAGATGATGCTTACTTAGGATTTTATCTAACCCAGTGGGACACTAACCTACATTATGCATTTTTTCTTAGCTTACCTTATAGCCAAGGACCTGCATTTGCTGGGTGTCTGGCTAGGGCCTGGGAGCTTGTTTTGTGGTTGTGGACACAGGGAAATTGGAATGGTTTCTATAGGCTCTAAGTGTTACTGAAACACCAGGGGTTTGGTCTAGGTCCTGCTGCTTGCTGTACAGAAAGCCAATCACTGAAACAGTGGGTATTGGCAGGAAAGGCCTTAATCAGGTGCTGCAGCTGAGGAGATAGGAGGTCAGTCTCAAATCCTTCTCTTCAACTGACTAAAATTAGGGGGTTTATATAGCAGGGAAGAAATGTAACCATGTGTGGGGAAACAGGAATTAGGGAGGGGTAGAGGAGCTGGTCAGTAGGAAGCACATGGTCAGTGAGGCAATCATGACAGGTGAGGGGTTTCATTGTCCAGACGCAGTGATTGGTAAGTTTCAGCTCCTTGATACTATCTAGGAGGCCTGGTGGTTGGTTTCCTGAGAAAGGAACTCAGATAAGACGAATGTAACTTTCTCAGGTTTTAAGTCTGGGAGGGTCAATTTCTGTGTTTATTCAAAAGAAACCATAAATATCAGTTTCGTGCAACAATTGGGCCAGTTTCATAAGTTCCTGTGATTGTGGCCTTGCTAGCACTATGTTCTAACAAGCAGAGACAAACTTTTGGAACTTAACAACATGCTTCCTTGGCTTCTTTGTACTTGACTTTGGCTTTGGGCCCAGGGATATGAAGCATTTGGCCACTGCCCATTTCTCCCATAAGTATTCTACAATAGCTCTTTATTATTTTTTTATTTGACCACCATAATCCAATTTTTATTTCCACCCAGTGATCTGGAGGCTCTTGGGCATGGTAGAGCATGGTGATGTCCCAAGACCACAAGAAGGAAACATTCCAGGTTTAACTCTGACACTCCCACGACTGGCCCCACCGAGCAGGGCTACCTTATAGGCAGTGTGCTGAGAGTAGCAGCTCAGGGAAGTTTTGCAGTTATATTTATAACCTACTTTCAATTACATTTAGACTAAGGGGCACTATATACGGAAAATCTTAGGAAAAGGGTGGCAGCTTTTGGGTCATTGGGTCATCGCCATGGAAAGGGGTAGTAGCTCCAGGATGTTGCCATGGCAGTGGTAAACTGATACAGCACACTGGTGGACATATCTAACAGAAAGCTGCTTTCATCCTGCCCCTGTTTTAGCTAGTCCTCAATTTGGTCCAGTGACTGAGTCCCACCTTTGGAATCAAGTCCCACCTCCTTCCTCAGAAGGAGGGTCTAACACAGTAAGCATTGAAAGTGCTCTAAGGAAAAAGAAAGAAACACGTTAGAAAAGAAACAATGACTCCAAATTAGATCATCATTAATAAGTAAATGCATGCAAACCGGGAAATCAACCAGAGCCACATGAATGTAGGATGACAGACACATGCATAAACATGCACAGCCATGTGTGCCTTTGTGGGAGATGAGGAAGGGAAGGGTGGACAGATTGTTGGAGCATTTGGCATCACTGGGTTTGAATAGCTTTTCCATAAAACTCTGTCTCACTTTGCAAATTAGCTGGACAACCTCAGGGGATTCCAGAATCCCGCTGGCCTCCTAGGAAGTCCTCAGGTAGGTGACAGCTGTATTCAGAAAGGTGGCTGTCACCCTGGCCATTATGAAAGCTTCATCTTTCTCCATTGGCAGTTCTTGGGGCATGAAAATGCTCCACTCTGCCTGAGTATAATTAAACTTTGGGCTGAAGTTTTACCCTGTAGCCTTGCTGGCAAAGTCAATAATGATGAATTACCTGGAATATTTACAGTGTTAATGTGACCAGGATTTAAAATAATGTACACAGCTCACTTCCTTACATTACTTGTGACTTCCTCCCCTTCGAAAATGTTATTTCTGCATCTAATTGCACCAGTTTTTTTCTTCCCAAAATAACCCTGTCTCCTCTTTTTCTCTCTTTGCTGTGATTTACTCCCTGTGTTTCTCTTGTGCAGTGTTTGAGATATATTTGCCCATCTGAGTGTTTTTGGTTCTGGTCTCTCCCTCCTTCTCCCCAGTTTATTCAATCTGCAGCCACTGTAATATTCTTTAGCTTCATTTCGCGTATAAAACTTACTCCACCCTGTTTTCATGGGGAAAGAACTAGGAATGACTGTGTCCCAAACTCTACAATCTTTGTCTTATTTCCTTTTTCTACAGTTGGGTTGGAGGCCCTGGCTATGCTTTCTTCTTGGAGAGGGACAGGGGATTGGGGCTCTTGCTGGCTATGGCCAATACAGACAAAACCCCAAATTGATATCACTTTGTCCCCTCCATCAGGGAAACTTCTGCTCATTTTCCAGGGCTCACTCTTTCTTCTCAGGGTGTTCCCTGATGATTTCTTTGGAAGCAAGGTTTTGGAGGTGATAGGAGACAGGAACCTGCATTTTCTTTCTGGACCGATAACTTCAGGCTCCTATACCAGGCTGTTCATCTGCAAAATGGGAGAAGATTATAGGACCTTGAATTACCAGCAGCAGGGGTTTCCCCTCCCTCCTGGTCTCAGCTTTGCTCAGCATCCCTGAGACAGCCTTGCAGATGGACACCTCAGCTGCTTGTCCACAGAGTATCCATCCTTGCTGAGGATAGAGCTTTCCCACAAAATCATGAGACGGAACTGTTTGTCTGGGGTAGGAGAGAAGGAACAGAAACAGTTCCACATTGGGCAGGAAATTCAGAGTGGACTCTGGATTTTTCTCTTTGCTTTGGAGCAAAAATCATTTATGCTTACCAGTCCCAGGTGATTACTTTCCGTTGGCAAACATTTAAGTGATTATTTCCTACCTCATCTCCTATTATACTGTCAACCATTAAGACTTCATTGCAACTGTGGTTTTGTCTTCATCAAGGAAGGGTGCCTGTGGTTGGAAGGGAGTATATTAGTCCGTTCTCACGCTGGTAGTAAAGACATACCCAAGACTGGGTAGTTTGTAAAGGAAACAGGTTTAATGGCCTCACAGTTCAGCGTAACTGGGGAGGCCTCAGGAAACTTACAGTCATGGTAGAAGGCATCTCTTCACAGACAGCACAAGAGAGAATGAAAGCCAAGCAAGGTGGGGGAGTGCCTTATGAAACCATCAGATCTTGTGAGAAGTAATCATGAGAATAGCATGGGGGAAACTGCCCCCATGATTCAGTTATCTCCACCTGGTCCCACCCTTGACACATGGGGATTATTACAATTCAAAGTGAGATTTGAGGGGGACACAGAGCCAAACCATTTCAGGGAGAGAAATGCAGTTCAGAACAGCCAAAGGAGGAAGGCAGAATATTTTCCCAGGAAACAATCCAAGGGCAGTGTGCTAAGTTGGGTCTCATGGGGTGCTAGAATCAGGGGGTGGGAAATTGAGGGCATGTGTTCACGTATTCTCCTTTGCCTCCCTCCTTGGGTCTCTTCTTTCTGTTTTCCATCAGCTCTCTTCATTCTGAAACCTGCTTTCTTAGTGCAGTTGACTGATGGGTTCTTCTTACCTGCTGCCTAGAAAAGCCAAACACTGAATGGCAAGAGTTGCAGAAGAGAAAGAGTTTAATAATTATAGGGCCAGCCAGCCAGGCATGGTGGCTCATGCCTGTAATCCCAGCACTTTGGGAGGCCGAGACAGGCGGATCATGAGGTCAGGAGATTGAGACCATCCTGGCTAACACGGTGAAATCCCATCTCTACTGAAAATACAAAAACATCAGCCGGGCGAGGTGACGGGCACCTGTAGTCCCAGCTACTTGGGAGGCTGAGGCAAGAGAATGGCGTGAACCTGGGAAGCGGAGCTTGCAATGAGCCAAGATTGTGCCACTGAGCTCCAGCTGGGCAGCAGAGTGAGACTCCATCTCAAAAATAACTACTACTACTAATAATTATAGGGCCAGCCAAATGGAAGGATGGGAGATGTTTCTCAAATCCTTCTCCTCCTCACGTATTTGGAGGCTACAGGTTTTCAAGGATACTTTAGCAGGCAGAGGGCTAGGGAATGGATAAGGTGATTGGTTGGCTCAGGGAAGAAATCACAGAGGGTTAAAGCTGTCTTCTTGCGCTTAGTCAATTTCTGGGTAGAGGTCACAGGACCCAGCTGAGTCAGTTTCTTGGTACAGGTTTCCTGTCCAGGTGGTGCCAGCTGGTCCATCAGAATGCAAGGTCTGAAAAACACGTCAAACATCATTCTTAGGTTTTACAATAGCAGTGTTATCAATAGGAGCAACTGGAGAGGTTATAGATCTTGTGACCTCCAGCTACGTGCGTCCTGAACCATAATTCTAACCCAGTGGCCAGTTGGTTAGTTTTACAAAGACAGTTTCAGTCCCCACAACGGAGGGGGTGGTTAGTTTTGGCAAGGGACTGTTATCATCTTTGTTTTAAAGTTACACTGTAAGCTAACTTCCTCCTGTGGCTGGCTTGGCCTATGTCCAGGGATAAGAGCTTATGAGGTTAGAAGCAAGATAGAGTCAGCTATGTCAAATTTCTATCACTGTCATATTTTTGCAAAGGCGGTTTCATCAGCTTCTCGATGCCATTGCCAGTTAGGATCTACTCCACTGCCCCCACGTTGCTATATCCGTATTTCAAGAGACCAGTCAAGTCTGAGAATCTGGCAGAGTTGGGTGGGTTGCACCCATTTGTCAAATCTGGGAATCTGGCACAGTTGGGTGGGTTGTACCTGTCTGTCAAATCTGAGAATCTGGCAGAGTTGGGTGGGTTGTACCTGTCTGGTCGTGATGACCTTCCAACCCCACTGGGGATCAGAGTGGAGCTCAGCTATATCCTAGGTTTTCTCATGTGTGAGGATGTGGATGGGCTGTGGGTGGCCAGCTGGGGACATACCCCAGAGGGTCTGTAAATCCAGGGATGTGGGTCTTGGCTTCCAACTCCCTCCACTCCCGGGACTTTGCTGGGTTGGAATCACCTGCCTTCCCCAGGCACTGGGACAGGAGCAGACGCCATGATAGACATTACTCTCTTTCCCTCTTGTACAGGAAAAAATCAATGCCTTTTCTCTATACTGTCACTCAACACAGAACATTTCTGTGACCAAATGTGTGCAGTGTTCCTATACCAAGCAATTCTCCAGTTCTGTAAGGACACCAGCTGAGTGTCCTACAATTCAATCCAATTCTGACACTGTGTACGTGGAGACAGCATCGGGTCCCACAGATGAAGGGCCACATCCCGCAAGATTGCCCGCGCTTCAAACAACAATTTCAGATCCAGGCCATCACCCGTCCAACTGGAGGGTAAATTAGAGGTCCCCACCACCCCGTCCTCAAGTGTGATCGTGTTAGAATGGTTTATAGGACTCAGGAAAACAATTTACTTACAGGGCATCAGTTTATAATGAAAGGACCCAACTCAGGAACAGCCAGGTAGAAGAGACACACAGGACAAGGCATGGGGGATGGGGCACATGCCACCCTTCCAGCACCCCACATGTCCAGCCAGGAAACTCTCTGAACCCCATCCTTCTGGGGTTTTCTGGAGGGGTCATCATGCAGGCATGATGGATTAAATCGTTGGCCAATGGTGATCAACTCAACCTGCTGCAGGCCCTCTCCTCCTCCCCAGCGGCCAGGTCCGGGTGTGGGGCCCAAATCCAACCCTCTAATCTCATGATTGTTTCCCCTGACGAACAGCGCCCCCATCCTTAAGGGCTTTCCAAAAGGCACCGCACACACATAAACTCAGGTATGATTGAAAGGGGCTTGTTATGGGCCGGTGCAGTGGCTCACGCCTGTAATCCTAGCACTTTGGGAGGCTGAGGCGGGTGGATTGCCTGAGCCTAGGAGTTCAAGACCAGCCTGGGCATATAGTAAAACCCTGTCTCTACTAAGATACAAAAAAAATTAGCTGGGCGTTGTAGTCCCAGCTACTCAGGAGGCTGAGGCAGGAGAATCGCTTGAACCTGGGAGGCAGAAGATGCAGTAAGTCTGGATCGCGCCACTGCACTCCAGCCAGGGTGACAGAGAGAGACTGTCTCAGAAAAACCAAAACAAAACAAAAAAAACAACAACAAAACAAAACACCCAGAAAAGGGCTTGTTATGAATACCAAAAGACTCTCCTTTACTGTTCCTATCACTTAGGAAATGTATAAGAATGTTAAGAGCTCTGTGTCAGAAATCAAGATGAAGACCAAAATATGTAATTCTTATTCTGTCACAGTATCATACCTCTCCACCTGCAGATCTCTGACTGATGGCCCTCAGCATTGCGGCAGCCAGGGAAGAGGGGATTGCCAGAGATAATTAGATGAAGGATAACATAGGCTCATTAGCAGGAAAACCTTTTCCAGTTAAAAGATAAGTAAGACTGCAAAAGGATGCTTCAGGCCAATCTGGAGCAACATTATCTTAGAGCCACTTACCAGTTGGCCACGAATCTGCAGGAGAGCGTGGCCAGTAGAGGAATGGGGAGAGTGGTCTCTGCATCTGGAGAGCATCTGGGGCTATGTGAGACCAACACCAGGTCTTGGCTGCTTGCTTTGCTTTGGCAGTGACCGAAGATTGAAAGTGGATGAGTGGCGATTTGGGAGCAAAGATGCTTTGTGAATGAATGCATTGCCGCAGGGCACCCGTTTTCAGCGGTGAAGCCAGGAATCACTTCCTGTCTCACGCTACCTGACCCCTGGCAGTTATCATGAGACCCTTGCAGGTGGATAAACACAGTCTGGAGAGGAATATTTCTCCATTTGTATTGGGACAGCGGTACCTAAATCCGGGATGTTCAGAGGTAATCTGGGCCTCTGCTTGTTAGGGAGAGGAAGAGGACATTCCCAAGACCTTAGCATGGATTGATAAAGAAACCAGAGAGACTTCCACATGCATACACCTGTCTCAGGTCAGGGTTTCTCAGCGTGGTCTGCTGACCTCGCACATTAGACTCATCTTAAGCACTGATTAAAAATGGGATTCCTTCCCTGCCTTAAGCCTAGTTAAATGAATGAGGTAGTTTTTAAAAATGCAGATGTAGAGAAATCTACAGGTTATGCTAAAAAAAAGAAAAAAAAAGCAAGCTACGAAACTGGATACAATCTAAATCCTTTGAGGTAGAAATGTTGAGAAGGACATATGCCCTGGTATTATATTATTTTCTGGAAGAATACATTAGATTCTGTGATCAGTTATTTGTGGGAAGAAATTCTTGGGGATGGGGGAGAGACAGTTCTGATTTTTATTTCAGCCTTTTCTGTTCATTTGCATTTTAAACATGAGCATGTGTTACTTTTGTGCTTTCAAATGTCAGCAGGGATTATCCGGGCATTGGGATTACATGCCATTTTCTTTTCTTTATGTGCTTTTTGTATTTATGAAAATCAATTTTTAAAAATTCACCCACTGAGCGTGGTGGTGGCTTACGTCTGTAATCCCAGCACTTTGGGAGGCTGAGGTGGGCAGATCACCTGAGGTCAGGAGTTCGAGATCAGCCTGGTCAACATGGCCTCTACTAAAAATACAAAAATTAGCTGGGCATGGTGGTGGGTGCCTGTAATCCTAGCTACTTGGAAGGCTGAGGCAGGAGGATTGCCTAAGCCTGGGAGGCAGAGGTTGCAGTGAGCCAAGACTGCACCATGGCACTCCAGCCTAGGCAACAAGAGCTAAACTCCATCTTAAAAATAAAAATAAATAAATAAATAAAAATGCATTTTGCAGTTATTCACAGTACCAGATTCTCTGGGGAAGGTGGCCATGGTTCCGTATTTAACATGTATAACAATGTTTGAGAAGCTGACTCTGTCCCAGATGCTTTCAGATGGACACCTTGTCAAAGGCTAGGGCCTCCTCAGTCAGCAGATGTTCTCTGGGCTTCTTGTTACTTTTACTTGTGCCACTTAGGAAGGACAACATGGGGGGCTCATTTATTAGGGGATGCCCATTTCAAAGGCCCATGCCTGAGCCTTATCCCCGGAAGAACCTCTGACTTTCTTTCAGAGATCAGCTGCAGAAAGCTCTCTCTTTTAAAGACCTCATGGGATTAGGTCAGGCCTACCTGGCTAACCTCCCTACCTGAAAGTCAGCTGAACCTAATCACAGCAGTGCAATTCTTCTATCCATGGGGATTATGCAAAGTGTGTACTCTAGGCAGGGAGAGGGGCAAATGTTGGGTGCCATCTTTAGAACTGTCTACCCGTGGAACTCTCAAGAGAACCTTTCTACATTTTTACCATTAATATGATACTTATTGAAGTTTGTTTTGTTTTGTTTTTGGGACAGGGTTTCATTCTCTCACCCAGGTTGGAGTGCAGTGGTGTGATTATGGCTCACTGCAGCCTTGACCTTCTGGGCTCAAACTATCCTCCCACCTCAGCCTCCCAAGTAGCTGGGCCTGTGGCATGTGCCACCCCATCTGGCTAATCTTTTCTTTTCTTTTTTTTAAAATTTATTTATTATTATTATTATTATTTTTTGTAGAGACAGGGTCTCGCTATATTGCTGAGGCTGGTCTTGAACTACTGGTCTCAAGCCGTCCTTCTGCCTTGGCCTCTCAAGTGCTAGGATTATAGGTGTGAGCCACTGTGCCCAGCCTTACTGAAGATTTTTGATAGGTACATTTTGATAGATACTATTCTTTTTATTCCTAGCAGTTTGTATTTATGTTCTTAAGTTAGCATGGTCTCAAACTTATTTCTTATGTTATATTCCTCTGGTTTGAATATTATTGCTTTTATTATTATTTCCCTCTGATTTAAATATTAAGGTTAAGATTATACCAACTTCATCCAGATCATGCAGAGCTGAGGAGTTTTACTTATTTTTCTTTCTCTCTTCCTTATTTTTCTGTTTATTCTCTGGGATAGTTAGCATGGAATGGGGATTATTTGTTCCCCTATAACGTGATGGTCTTTACCAATGTTAAAAGTTAAATTTAGGCACATAAAAACTTTCGAGAGTTTATTTGAGCAGACAGCGACTCATGAATTGGCCGGTACCAAATCACAAGTGATCAGGGCTTGGCCTAGGATGCGTGAGTAGGAAAACTTCTATAAGGTGTTTCAGGAAGCAAGACTAAGAAAATATCTGATTGGTTGAAGTGGAAAATCCCTAGTTAGAGGTTAGTTGGCAGTTTCTGATTGGCTGAGCTTCAATTTTGTTTTACCGTTTACAGTGAGTTGGGTTTTGGTTTGCTTATGTAGGATCCCAAGGCACAAGGGTCGTCTCAGCCTAATGGTTTTTCAGTTAAGTTTTTTGAACACTATTAATGCTATCTGGGTCTAGGGTGTTTGTGCATAGGGGTGTGTATGTGTGTGTGTGTGTACACTTCATTCAACACACCAGGGGCTGTCTTGAGGAACAACCCTTTCTTGCATGTGGGTATGGCCTGGCTCAAGATTTATACTCCTTCCTCATATTTTATTCACCATGCATTTTCTTTTTCCTTTTTTGTACTTTAGTGGATGGATTGATTTTTATCTTCCTCTTTTTTCCCCCTTACCTTTTACTAATTTGGAAATTTTCAGTTCAGTTTCTTGTCTGTGTCTCCCTTTCCTTTAATTAATTAACTAATTAATTACTTTATTTATTGAGATGGAGGCTCATGGCGGTCACCCAGGCTGGAGTGCAGTGGCATGATCTCAGCTCACTGCAGTCTCTGCTTTCTGGGTTCAAGCAATTCTCCTGCCTCAGCCTCCCCAGTAGCTGGGATTACAGGTGCATGCCACCATGCCCGGGGAATTTTTGTATTTTTAGTAGAGACAGGGTTTCACCATGTTGGCCAGGCTGGCCTTGAACTCCTGACGTCACATGAGCTGCCTTCCTTGGCCTCCCAAAGTGCTGGGATTACAGGTGTGAGCTACCACTCCCGGCTTCCTTTTACTGTCTTTAAACATGCCTAGTTAACCTAATAATGATGTTTAAAATTAATCTGCATCCCTCCCCTCCTCCCTACCAATCAGAGGACCTTAGAATGCTTTAATGTTACTACTTTTCCAGTATTTTAGTATCTACCTTTATCTGATACCTCCCAAATGAGTTGCTAGTATTGTTACTGTTTTTGTTTGTTTGTATTTTACAATCAATGGTTGCTTCCATTTTCCAACATTTTTGCTAATATCTTTGCTCACCATTGCTTCTTGTGTCACACTCTTTTGGGAAGAGAAATTGATTGCCTTTGATGTCTCTTATAATATCTCTTCACTTAGAATCTATGGGGGTTTTTAGGATCTGTGATGGGATTTAGTTAGTTAGCTAAATAAAGTCTTTATTTAGCTCTGACTTTTGAAAGAAAAATCGAATTGCATTTAAATGTCTAGGTTAATAGAAATGTCCACTTCCTTTGGCACTTATTATTCTAGTTAGATGGCATTCATCCATCTGAAGATTCATGCTTTGCATTGCGTTCTCCGTAACCATTACAAAAATGCACGCAGCAGCAGCTTCATTTCAAGTTTTTGTCTTTCTCTCTGGTTGTGTATACATTTTTTTTATTTGTCTCTGGTGGTTTTCAGTTTCAGTATGGTGTGATTGTGTGTGTCTATGTATTGTTTTGCTTAAGATTCGGCATACACCTTTAAAGTGAACACTTGTCTCGTGAAAAACAAATTTTTCAGAGACCTGGGGGTTGGGGGGGGTTGTTTCGGGATGATTCACGCACATTACATTTATTATGTACTTTATTTCTATTATTATTGCACTGTAATAGATAATGAAATATTTATACAACTTGCCATAACATAGAATCAGTGGGAGCCCCCAGCTTGTTTTCCTGCAACTAGACGGTCCCATCTGTGGGTAATGCGAGACAGTGACAGATCATCAGGCATTAGATTCTTACAAGGAGCATGCAGCCTAGATCCCTCACACGTGCAGTTCACAATAGGGTTCCTGCTCCTATGAGAATCTGATGCCGCCGCTGATCTGCCGGGAGGTGGAGCTCAGGTGGTCATGTGAACGACGGAAGAGTGGCTGTCAATATACATGAAGCTTTAATTGCTCACCCGCTGCTCACCTCCTGCTGTATAGCCTGGTTCCTAACAGGCCATGGACCAGAACTGGTTCATGACCCAGGTATTGGGGATTCCTGCTTTAAACTGTTCTTGATATTGTCCATCTCTTCCTCTCTCTGATTTAGATTTATTCTCCAGCTCATTGGTTAGTCATTAAGCCAATATCCGACTATCTAATTTGTCTGCTGAGTTTTCAATAGAAATGACTATAGTTTTTATTTCGTAGTTGTTCAAGTGGATTCGTCTGTTTTTTCTTTGTTATATGTGGTTATTTTGGTTTTAATTTCTTCTTTTAGGTCTTGAATAAGATTAGGCTGTTTTGTATTCTTTTAAAATAGAGCTATTACACGAAGATTCTGTTTCTCTCTGTCTGTGGTGCCTGCTGACTCTCATGCATAGAGTGCTGCTTTCTCTTAGACCTTTCAGCTTTTTAGCATCCGTCCTTCTCTGGTGGCTGCATTTTTCCTTGAAGGTCTTCAGGGTCCGGGATCATGGGAGCATATTTTTTTAGAGTAGGTTTGCATTTGTTTCAGTAACATCCTTTGAGAGTCTCGTTATCCTGGAACCAGCTTTTCTGTTGATGTTTGTGTTGGGGTTTTTCTAGCCAGTGTAGAAAGGAGAAACTCATACCCCGACCTTGGCAAGGTGTTGTTTTGAGCAGTTGTTTTCTTCAGAGACCGCACAGAAACATGTGAGCATCCTTTTTGTCTCTCTGTGTTGCTGCATAATTTTTCCCTCTATTTCACCTATCTGCATGGGGCAGAATTTTATGAATCTTGCGTTTGTAAAATTTCACCCCCTGGTGTGTGTGTTCCAGGGCCTCCCCTTTACCTCCGAGTGGACAGTAACACCCAGGCCCCTGTTCCTGGGACCCATATGCACCCCAAGGCAACCTCTGAACTGGTTTTGGTGTTTAAGGCTCCAGTTTCTAGTTTCTCATCATTAATGATTTCCTTCCTTTGTTGCAAGCTTGTATCTACATTTAAAACATTTTTTTTGGTTGTTGTTGTTCATCTCACCCATCGTTTCTAGGTGTTTGTGGAGGGAGATTTTGGCTTATCTTTATCCTTCATGTTGCTGGAATCAGATAGATGGCAGAACAGCCATGCTTTTATCTTTACTCCCTAGCTGGGTCCTTCGTGTTCTGGGCTCGGCCAGGGAACAGCCTTTCTTCTGCATCATGTCCTGGAGCTTCTTGTATCTTTCTCAAGACTTATAACTTGACATTTCCATAAATTCCACAATAAAATGAAAATACAAACAAATGTTCACGATCACCCAGACTGACAGTGAGTAGCGGGTTAAGACTTCTGTCGGGCTCTTAGGCAGGGAGGGGATTTTTGAGTGGGAGGACTAATTTTATAAGTGGTGAGTTCATCAGCGATATTTTTGGATTATGAGCATGTTTATTTTCCTGTTCCCCCTTGCAACATGGAGAAACAATGGCTAGGATAGACCCCAGGACAGGTTTTCCATGTGTCTGTATGGTGTTCAGAATTGTTCTGTTAGGGGACTCACCACTGCAGTAACAGGGAACTCCTTTTAACCCTTTCACAGCCATGGCTTATTTGGTGAGGCCAATGGATGTCCACCTTTAGCTGGGCTCAGCCTGTCCTGTGAAGGACAGATCTACAGGTAAAGCCCAAATCTGTTGGTCCGCATTTCTCATAGGGTAGATCTGGCTCTAGTCAAGATTCGAATTCCCCGGGGTGCTAGAAAAAAAAAAAAACAAAAAACAAAAAAAACAGATGCTTATAATCTGTGTCTGATTTGCCTAAACCAACTCTCTGGTGGATGAGGCCAGGGAATCTACATTTTATGCATTTTGTCCATACATGCAAAGGCAAGGAATACGCATTTTTAATCCCCAGGTAATTTGTATTCATAGTGTGAGAAAAGGTGGCTCCGGTGAGGTGGTGTTGGCAAAGCCAATGCAGTCTTAAGAATCCGTTGGGCAAACAATTTCTTTTGAGATGGATTGGCAACTAACAGAGAGAACCTAGGGGTCTTAGGTTGCTTTGTGCTCGAGTATGGCGTGCGGAGAGGGTTCCGTCTCAGTGGCTTATACAGTGACTCAACTTTAGAGATGTTTTATGGGTTTTCCCCTGTTTTTCTGTTTTGGTGGCAGAGGGGGATGGTTAAAGTCATTTGGTGACATGAGTGGAAAGGGGGAAAAGGAGGCAGGAGAAAATCTAATTGAGCATTAACTTGCTTGAGCTTTGTGTTAAGACGATGCCTGGATTTCAATTAAGTAAAGCACCTTCTTCCTCATCCCGGGTTGCTCCTGGGTTGCCATGGCAACCCACGCCCCCACCACCTGCCTCTGGCATGGACTATTCTGCAAGCCCGGCTGAGCCAGGACCTGACTCTCTGCAGACTCCGGGCTGCAGTGGCAAAATAAGGGACAGATATCAGAGAGGAGGTCAGAACTTGCCTCTTGAGGTGGTTTATGGGGTATACTCTAATAACTTCAAGAAAACATGACAGGCGGCTGTGTCTGGGTGGTTTGTTGGGTTCCTGCTCACATACTTTGGACTGGATTTGGGAGCCTTATGAGCAGAACCATCACAGATTATTCCACACTCACTCTCCCAATGTCTAGGGTCTGAGTCCCTCCTTGGATTTCCCTTGGGTCCTCCCAGAACAGAGTTTGTCAGAGTGAGTTGCATATGCTGACACTTGCTCTTGTGTTGCTCCTGGCTTGGTAAATGGGGGAGATGATGGAATCTGTCATCCTAAAAGAGATTCCAAGGAGAGGAACATGTTCTTGGCAAAAGGTAATTTGCTCCATTTGGGACAAGGTGCGTAAAATGAGAGTATAATGCCCAAGTGAAGATCCCCACTAAACAGTCAGCAAGAGGTCCGGGCTCTTGGGAGCCCAGCTTGGGAGTTTATTTTTAATGGGTTTCCTTTGTGTTTTCCCCTGGATCTATCTTCCTCCTCTGAATTACGTTACCTGGAGTAGCAATCAGACCTGCAGACTTCCAAGCCCTGCCTGGGTCTACCATGAAGTCCAAGAATCTGCACTTTGCTCAAGCTCCCCAAGCTCTTGTTGTCTTTTTGTTTGTTTGTTTGTTTGCATGCTCAAGTTCGAGAACCACTGTAAAAGATCCTTAACTCGGGCTGGGCTCAGTTCCAGTCTTCTACCACACAGCTACTCACAGTCTGCCTCCCGCATGCACATGTGGCCTCAGCTTCCCACCTCTCTTTGTATAATAGGAGCCACAGGGTGAGTTGAGGATAACTGCCTCTTCATCTTCCAGCTCTGGGCACCCCCCCGCCCCGCTTTTTTTTTTTTACCTTAGTGGACAGTACTTATCTGAACACTAGGAAAATCTGTATTTCTCAAGCCTTCATTTTTCAGCAAGACATGTCTGCCCGCAGCTGAAATGAAAAGAATACAAAGCTCTTAGCAGCCACCTTGCTCCTTCTCGAAACCTTTGCTGAATGGCATTTGTTTTCCATTAGGAACTAAGCCATTCTTCGTGTGTCCCTGTGGTCCCCGTCTAAGTAGGAACAGGATGGGAAAGGATGCTCCCAGCCTGGCGAACGTTTCTGCTCTGCTCCATTAATTCTTAGGGTTCACCAAGCAGGGTCCATTCTTGAACATCAGGGCAGCCTCCTTTGTCCCCATATTGATTTCACTAAGTCCCACGCTGTTTGATTTCTAATTTATTTTATTCCTCCTGTCTGAGAACCAATTTTTTTCTTGGCTGTGTTAGCTCCATGTAACCTCAGGTCAGCCTTTGCCTGTCAGCCTCCCTTCTGATCCAACACTTCCATCTCAGAAAGCAGAGGCTTCAAGAATTTAGCCTCCCTGCACTGGGAGTCTGTGTAGAACCTTAAGTCTCTTGGGCATCTTGGCATAGCACTGATTGGATTCATTAAAAGAAGACAGCCATCTTTTGAACATGCAATGGCCTCTGACTCAATAAAAAAAAAAATGGCAGAGAAAGAGATGTATTTCGCTTGCTGGGAGCTGCATTTGAGTTGATTCATGGTTTTGGTTTTTGGTTTTTTCAGGAACCAATTTTCCTCCTGACCATTTCCTTTCTTATCATTCATTTCTTATGGACAAATCCACAGACCACAGAGTGGTGCTTGTTCTTCCTGGCAATTAGCTTTCTCTTCCTGGCAATTAGCTTTCTCATGCTATTTCATTAAGTTTCAGTGTCTCAGGTGAATTTCTAAAAGTCATGTATATATACAATTTTTGAACAAAAATCAGCCTGAAAATAGAAATATAATGGCTTAATGAAATAGCATTGGACATATATATATATATCTCCAATGTGCGTGTATATATATATCCAATGTGTGTGTATATATATCCTATATAGCCTATATATATTTTATACATATAATGTGTTATATATAGATGGTGCATGTATTTATGCATGTATCTGTCTGTATATATCTTATCCATCTGTCTATCTGTCAATCTGTCTATCAAGCATAGTCTACTCTGGATAACCAGCCTGCCAGCATGCTTTAAGGATGCTAGTAACCTACTTTATTCCCATCTTCCTGGCTGCAGCAGTTTTTAGGAAGTGCAAACTGGTATCAGTGTTAGCCTAAGTAAACGACATTAGAGGAGTGCATCCACTGTTTAAAAATAAAAAAGACAAAGTGACTTCGTATTCCAAAGCAGTATAGACTATCTTGAAGGGCACCAGCCCCCTCCTTTTATTGATGGAAAGTCTCTATTATCTTTAGCAGTAGGTGATCCTTTCTGAAAGTTGAAAATGTCAACATGAACGTGGAATTGTAAAAAGTGTTGCTATTATCGCCAAGGCACGCTTTCACTCTGCTGACATGGAGAATTGGCATTTGATGGTATTTGAAAATTCTGCACCAAATCTTATCATAATCTAATTTTTTTTCTCCTCCACTGTGGGCCTCTTGCCCTTTTGGGTTTAAGTTAAAATGGATTAGGGGTGCTAGATGCCATTACTCTTTCTTTTATATTTTTTTAAGTGCAATACTAGTTCGTGGTAGAAACTACAGAATGTGGTTTGTGTTGTACGTGTAATGTGCTAGATGGGTCCTATACCTACTCTTACCCACTCTCCACAACAATCCTGTAGAGTGGGTAATACTATCACCCTCGTTTGGCAAGTGTGTAAACTGAGGCACAGAGGGTATCAATGAGCATCCCCAAAGATGCATAACCAGGAAATGGTCGCCCTGGTACATGAACATGTATGGGCAGAGAAACAGCTGCTTTACAGTGAGTGAATGCAGGTGGCCCAGGTTCTCAGTCCTCCAGAATCATTGTTCCTGCTTTCTTTGCAATGACACCGATTGTCCTCCTTGTCAATACCTCAGAGAAAAAGGAAAAGAGAAAAGCCTGAAGAAGTAAGAAAAGTGGAACGTGCAGCAAGCCTGCTATGGGTTTTTTGCTTGTCTCCCTGATCTGTGCCTGCTGGGAGGACTGGATGCCTTTGGCTAGCATGCCAGTAACTTAGGCTGTCCCCACCTGTGCCCCCACTTGCCTGCACCCACCATCCTTTGATTTGATTGACAATCACCAGAAGAGGAACTGGAGAAAATGACAGACTCATAAACTGTGCCCAACTTTTAATCTGCATGTGGGCACATACATGTGTATATTCTGTCTCACACACATACACACACAGAATGAACATTCAGAAGAGATGAGTAAGGGGAAACTTCTGGGACTCACAGCCATTGTGGCTTTCTACCCTGGTACTCCTGGTGAGGGAAATGGTGGATCCTTGTCTGAATCACTTTTGCTGATCCTGTGAACGGGAAGATGGTGGCAAGACTAGCAAACTAGCAAGATGCAAGCATGATCTGCCAGGAGCACCCACCATTGTGCAGGACTACTCTGTCGTAGTGCTGCCTGTGTGTTTTTCTTTCCATGCTTCACTACCCACCCTCAACTCAAACTTCGGCAAAAGTTTGCCACGATCCCATTTGACTTGTGTTCTCCTTCCTTCCTCCCTCCCTCCCTCCCTCCCTTTCTCCCTCCCTCCCTTCCTTCCTTCCTTCCTTCCTTCCTTCCTTCCTTCCTTCCTTCCTTCCTTCCTTCCTTTCTTTCTTTCTTTCTTTCTTTCT